>NW_020653726.1:1362954-1428351 GCF_003589595.1 Hyposmocoma kahamanoa | reverse complement strand
AATGTTTCTTTGATTAATAATTTATATTTACAAGTTACGACAACTTTAACAACAATTTATCTATCTTCTTGTGCTTGCAACATCTGGCTGTAATCGTATTCTACAGTTTTAAGTTCAAACAATGTTATCATAAGGCTTAATTTACATTGCCACAGTTGGAGGCAAATTTTTTGTAACGAAATTGTACATAGAGTAAAAAAACTTTATGACAATTGTGTAAGGAACAAATTAGATACGATGCGATGGCTACGGGAACTTCCGAGAACGCGCGGGAATTTTCCGGGAAGCACTCCTGTTTTTTGGCTCCCATGTTCGTAGCATATTCTGGAGTTTGTCCAGGGAAGTACTGCAACCTTATCTATTTCTGCCGACAAGCAGTAATGTCAGCATTACTGTGTTCCGGTTTTGAAGGGTCAGGGTGCCAGTGGCAGTGCCCCTCAGATCTGTGCAATTTAAAGGGCTGAGTGGCAATGCAACTGTTATGGACAGTCGTGTAGCTTACCATCAGGCACGCGACTTGTTCGCCCCGTCACTAAATATTATTAAAAAAAGGCTTCGCTTTCTTAAGTTAATATAGTGAAAATTCCTAACTTGCGTGTATATATTTCTAGCATTGCCATAGGTTACTTAGAATTTTTCCTTCTTAAGAAAATACTAAAGAGAAACCAACTTTATCTAAACAAAAACACATCAAAGTACCTTGAGCCCCGTAAAGGAAAACCCCCTTAATCACCTTCCAGTATGTAAACATCAGACACGCAATGTTTTTAAGCGGCTTACCGAATCGGGTGGATACTGTTATAGCAGCTCGTTACTTAAATAGCGGTATTAATAGCAATTCCCCGTACTATCCCTCGGTCCGAGATTAATGACGGGACGGTTTATCCCGTAGGATTCGCGTAGGTTCCACGTGAGGTGGTAGCGTCGTTTTATTTGCAGATACTTGATTTTTTACGAGTGTACAACAGGGAGCATAATTTGTACCAATTTTTTTTGCTTTTGATATATTATTACTAAATATTATATATTATATAAATATTATAAATATTGTTACTAATTTACTACTAATATTGCTATGGATGGTTTCTGCAATAAATAATATTTTATTTTATTTTTATACTTCACACTTGTTTCCCATAGGTATGTGGATGGCAATGGGTAGACAGAAACTTGTTAAAATTGTAACACACATCTTTCGCCTCACCAACACGCATCAATGTATTCATAAAAAATTGTAAGTTAAGTGTACTCTTGATTTGGCCTTTTCGTTGTACGTCCTCGATTTGGTTGGTTATTTATTGGACGAAAGTGATGTTTCTAGATTTAGATCTTTTTAAAATGAATGAAAGCTACTTGGAAAGGAACAAGCATTAGTTTTAAAGAGCAACAATGGTTTCAAAAGTTTCAGAATCCTGATTGCGTTTCCTGCTAACTCAAAACTTTTCGACTCGAGTTAAATTTGAAAAAACCACTACAATATGTGTGACGACTCTTGAAACTTCACAAAATTTGATGAGTAATCCGTGAGTCGAGTATGAATGTGCGTATGTGGACCAAAAACGATCATATTTCCTAAACTCTATGTGTGGATGTGTAAGGGTATTCGTGAGGTACGTTCTAACTTCTCTTAAAGAAGTGCAATGATGAGACTAACTGACGGGACGAGGGCACGCGATCCTCCTGTCTATAACAAATGCCGCTCAAAGCTGTAAATCATAAAGACCTCTGTGGCACTGTCACTGCGCCCGTCACCCTGAGACAAGTCCCATGTGCCTAATTTCACCAGCATCCTTACCCTTCAAAATCGAAATAGTGACTATTTCTGGAGGAGAAGGAGGTCTATTGCAACTAAAACGATGAGTTTGCCTTCTATTAACACTATTAATATTAATAAAGCATGAGACACAACAAAAACAAGTATTTTGCGCGCAGTGAACTGAGCTAAATAAACGTAATAAAAGTGGCAGCTATTGTAAAGCATTCCAGTAGGATCAGCTGAGGATTGCTAGGGAAACCATCTTTTGTTTTCTGTCTGAAAGTTTTGAGCAGGAAAGACACTATTTTTCCGGATTTAAATCGCGTATATTCGTTTTTTCCAAAAAACCAACGCTTCGGGCCCTTTACAGATCCCATGGTCACGGTTGAATGAGGTGGTACAGTCTTCAAACAGTTATGTCTAATATTAATGTAAACCACCTTATTTTTCACTGTAGTTACTAAAGTTATTAATTAAATACCTTATTTACGCTATATTACGTTTAACAAATTATTTTATAATATGAATTTTTATTAAGTAAAATTTATTATTAATTAGGAATAGAAATTAGAATAAATTAAAACATATTAATTAGTACTGCAGTATAATGTCTGTTTGGGATTTTGCATCAGAGGAAATATTAGATCCCAAACTGGTGGTACGGAGAAACCATCTTCCCTATTGAAATTAGGGTGTTTTTAATTTCAATGGCCTCTCGCAGTATCCTAGGTAGATTACGGACTTCTTTTGCAAGGACCTGAGCTTTATCAAACTTCATTGAATGTTTATGTTTATCCATGACATGCTCGCAGACTTGTTTACGCGACGGTGTTTGACATCAGCTATATGTTCTTTGAAGCGGGTAATACCCGAAAAAGGCCCGAAACGTTGGTTTGCTTGAGAAAAAAACAAATATAAGCGATTTAAATCCGGAAAAATTGTTTCATGTGTAACAATCGCGAAAATCTAAGAACTCGATAGGAATGATATTTCTGTGGGAAAGACACTATCAGAGATCTCCAAGACCAAGTTAAGAAACAATGTCAAGTACGAGGTTTCATTCGCATCATGCGTCTATAAAATTTGGTCTAGTACTACTTTTTTGACAGTAATTGTTTCGGATGAATGTTGAATGGAGAACGAGAGTACAGGGCCAGTTCCGAATCCGAGAAATGACGGTCCGAAATGTCAAAGGTGTCCGAAATGTCGTTTTATCTCTAGTTGTACCAGCGATATTCGTATTTTTACGGATTCGAATAGGACTTAGTTCACAAGCGACATGCGAAGTTGGTCCGAGTTTTATAGTCTCGGGGATTCGGGACGAATCAGTACTAGATTTTAATTTACAATGTTGCCTACAAGAGATTGTTATTTATTATAACAATAACCTTTTTGTGTTGAGGATTATTATAACGTGATCTCAGTGTGCAATACATCATATTTATTCAGCGTGTGTTCTAATTTAGTTTATATATTACGTATATTTTATATAGTACGTATATTTGTTTTTTTTAAACAAACCAACGTTACGGGCTTTTACAGGTCCCACGGTCACGACTGACTCACGATTCAACATTTGTGCCATAATATACACTTAATTTTGAAGTCTTCTATTCTAAGACGTATACTCATGTAGCCAGACTGTGTTACCATGAGTTGTGGATTTTTGAAAATGACTAGTGTTTTATGATATGTAAATTTACTTAGGATGTTTTATTTCCCTAATTTATCTTAAACTACACATTAATCGAAAACACAAATATGTACAGGCCTATTCTGAGAATAGCTACATACTTGCAACTTTTCTTCTGACTAGACTAATAATTATATGTTCTTGCGAATTAATAATATAGTTTCAGTCAACATACGAGTAGGTCTCACTGCCGGCACGGATATGCTACATCACGGAGTCCCATAAATTCCGGTCACTATTAAATAGAAAACCGTGAGACTCAGACATAATAACTAAAATAAGGGATCACTTATTTAAGTCGAATTTTTGCTCGACATATTTCGAACCAATTCGTGGTCCTTAATCATTTAATTCCGCGGCGGTGACTCGACGGAAACTGCACACCAAAGCCCTGGCAGCCCGATCACTCAGTGCGGCTGCGGGCGCAGGCGAGAAAATACCCTCGTTTGCTTCGTTTTTATTGAAGTCATAAGTAGGCTTAGAATAATAACGCATAGAATGATAGTTTCATATTAAACGAACTGTCACAAGTGAGGCAAAAATCAAATTCATGTAGGCTAGTTTTAGTAGTAGGTTAATTTTCGGTTTTAGTGAATATTTATATAAAAATACAAGTTGAAACGCGTTACTTCCTTGTGGAATGTGATGTTAGTATCTATTTTATGTTTGTCTGACGTACACACTCATTTACCACACATTTCGTCATTTTTAGCTAAAATTCTTGATCTGTTCGCGGTGCAAGTTGACCTTGAGCACTGAAGGCCCGCCCGCTCGTGTAGGCCCATTGGGGGTGCTTCAATTTGCCTCACTTAGCGTGTGCGGACTAGGTTTCTATGCGTTATTATTCTAAGTACGTAGGATTGCATACTACACTAACAACGTCACTTTCTAAAGTGTCGTCTACACCAACCACTGAAAAAAATCGACTAAATACGTGAGTTATCAGTAATTTTACTTAATAAATTCTGGTCACCCTACATCCAGGAATAAAAGAGGAACGAACTAATAGAAACAATGGACCGAGATAAGAACTGTATATTCCGCTCAATGGAACCGTTTCTTTTTGATTAGTGGAACAAAGGTAAGGATTATGTTGTGTACTTTTCAGTTATTGCTAACGGCTATACTAGATAGAAAAACAAAGCGTAGTTGCTGTTTTGCCCAGTGACTTTACCAACTGATTATATTTTTAATCTGAGTCTTTCTTTCTATGACAGGTGCTAAATTTAAACATAAAATATATTAACACAGCACCATTGACTTGCAAATAAATGGACGACGGGTCTAATACAAAAACCACGAAAAAAATGTCCCAAGTCAACCTATTTAAACGTAGTGACATGTAAAGGAATATGTAAAAGCTAAAACGTTGAATTCAAATTGTAATGTCATCGCAGTACTGTCTAATTTTGCTTGCTTCGCTGTTAGTCGAACAAACGAAGACCAAAGCGTGAATGACGTTCTGTTTACGATTTTAACGCCATATAAGTTCGGACACTTTTTAGCGCGGACCCGACGTCCATATAATTGTAAGTCAATGCACAGCACATAAACAGTCAACCGTGATCTAGAGACTTTTTTATACTAAGTGACGGGATGAACAAGACGTGCGCCTGGTGGTAAACAACAGGCCTGTCCATAGCAGTTGCAGTGCGACTCAGAGCTTTAAATCACAGAGGCACAGCCACTGCGCCAATCATCCTGAGCCATAATTTGACAAGTCCCAAGTGCCTGTAATTTCACCAGCATGTTTACCCTTCAAAACTCAAACGCATTAGTGCCCATATTACTGCTTGGCGGCAGAAATAGGTAAGGTGGCAGTAGTTCCCCGGACGACCTTTATCACAAGGAGCTCTACTGCTAATAATTAAAATATGACATTCAAATTTAGCGCTACATATTCTGTATACAAAAATGATAATAGTGTCTGCGCTTTAATAGAAGATAAGAAAATTGACAGTGGGTGAATTCTTAGTATAATTTGTTTATTTATTAGATTAAGTCTCCTCGCGTCGTATTCCCCGTCGTGGGGGGTCGTGAGTTCTTCTGTTTCTGCAGTTTCTGCATGACAAAGTTGTGCCATCTGTGGCGGTCTTTGACATAGTGGAGCGCATCTTTGAGACCCATGCCGAGTGCCGATTATCAATCGGTGTAAAGATACTCGTCAATTGTTGTTAACGGTACGGCGTACGTACAGGGCACTTAAACGTCGTTGCGGGGAGGTTTCTTTTAAGCGCTCCCTCGCAGTAGCTTTACTTAGTTATACGTGTTTTAATAACAGTGTCGATGGTCCGGCTCTTGTGGGATCAAAGATGTTCGGTGTTCTTGATCTGTGGACTGTATTCGTTCAGGTTCTTGCACAGGATCGGAAATCAAACGCGTCTTCAAGTGACTTGCTACTGACTACTGACTATCTTAACGTAGTAACGTAACTCTGTACGACGCCGTGTGCAATGCAGAGGATAGTGACGCGCTCTCGTTCGGAGCGCGTATTAATGCATAAATAAAATATAACGGAGTTTTTTACGAAACCCAACTAAATATCATTATCGTTATTCCTTCGTTAATCCATTAACTGTGCCACTGCTGGGCACGGGTCTGAAGAGTTCCCGAGTGTCGTGAACGTTCTTCGTCGTGCATGAAACCTAAACAACTATGTTTTATCGCTAGCGAGAGTTATTGCTGCTGTGTATAGACATTTGAATTTTCGCCTCTTAATTGCGAAGCACTGTAGCACTGGTGGACTATCACCGTTCGTCTAAAAATGTAATGGCACCAGTAGTAAAATTCTATTCAAATAAAATATATTTTCGAGGTAGTGCCATTTGTGCCTATTATCATGATGCTCGAGTCTATGTGTCCTTTATACAAGGGTTTCGAAATTTGCCTATTGTTGGGTATAAATTTATCAACTGGGAACTATTCGCTAAAATTGTACATTGTACGAAAATATGATATGAATATTATTTTATTGGCCGAATTGAACGAAGCTGATACAAAGATGGATTGCATGTAGTTTGTATATTAGTCATTCAAACTTCAATAGTTTCCACGTACATCCTTGGCCTGCAGATTAAGGTCGAATACGAGTGCTTAACCATGGTGCTACTGCTAGACTAGTTTACTTTAGTTACTTCTATAGTATAATGTCCTGCGGGATTCTCATTTGGGGTAAAGCGGCAGATATAAAAAACCATATTTGTGTTGCAAAAACGAGCGATTCGTTCTGTGTACCGTCTATGTTCTCGGGTGTCTCTTAGAGCGAAAATTAAGGAGACTGGTATTATGACTGTGACATCACAGTACATTCACTCAAATAGTTTGTATGCCCGTAAAATATACATAATTTCGTTAAGAAAGAAGATATACATAACATTAACCTTAGAACTAAGTTTAAACTCATAGTACCACGTTTTTGTTTAACTTAGGTAAACGGTTCTTTTATAGGGAACTGTATACGTTTTTACAATAAGATTCCGGAGCATATATAAAGATTACTATTTCCTACGTTTAAAACTTACATTAAAAGTATTTTAATTGAAAAGTCATATTACAATATTGTAGACTACATTTTAGATAAAGATGTATGGAAAGACAACGTGAGTCTAGATTCCACACAAATAAGATTCAAAGTGTATTCTATAGCATTTAAAATAGCAATCCCTAGAGTTTCTTGCTCATTCGTCTCGGCACAGTGAACGAGCAGTTGCTTAAAAATGACGTTTTCTAGTGTATTTTTTACTTATGGAATAAATGATTGACTTTGACTTCATAATGACACTTATCAGCACATCTAGTGCAAGTTTAATAATAATGGAAGTAAATTAATTTCCTACTCCGCAGAATCTGGTGAAGGTTAAATCATACAAAATAGCTATGCTTGTGTTAATTTTTCGCACAGTTAATTTTCCCACACTTCTACAGCATCATAAATAATAAAACAAATAACACAAGCCCGACTACTGTTACAAACACTACTACTATCAAAAATATACCCGACACGTGTCACGCCTCTCCATGAGGCATTCGCAGGATTTGTTGATTGTTCGAGACTCGGTTGAAGAGACATTGTTTTTTTCGATTTAACCTTCACTGGGTTCGCGAAGTAGCAAATTAATTTATTTTCATTTTATTAATATGGATTTCCAGAAAGTTGCGCCTGAATCCATTAATTAATGTGCTCACTATTCATGGAATAATGTAAGGACACTAAAAATCAGTTGCGGAAAAAATGAGTAAGGCTTAAAAATCAATTTATAAAGTTACTAACTTTACACGGCATATGTTGTAATGCTATTAAAAACGTGTATAATCTCCAACCCCCATTGGGTCTTATGTTAAAATATGCTATTATTGTACAATTCATGGCATACTCGGCATCTTTTGACAGTTCTTATCATACGTGCTATAATAGAGTTGAAATAAAATATTTAAAGTATAAAGTTGAGCAAGCTCTTGTCTGTTTTATCCGTTCAAACTAATGGAATTTTAATTAAAACCTGTTAATGTAGCCTTGGTTGGTGAAAGATCTTTCAATGAAACTTGTTTGTTCAAGAATTCTTTAGTCGAGGTTCTGTTGTAAAGTCGTCTTTGATAACAGTTGTTTTTAATTTGTTGGCTTTTATAGAGCCGTGGTAGGCCAATGGGGTGGTTGCTTATCAATTGGCAGAGGTCTACTATATATATTTTAATCTCTAAGTTTGGTTCATTGCGAATGTTTACTGGCACTAATGTTTATACTTGTCACTAGCGGTGAAAGAAAATATTGTAATGAAACCCATGTGAAGAAAATTCATGTAGGATGGAAAAACTCAATGGGATATGAAGGGGAACTATGTTAAACACTTAAGATAACTAATTTTACGCCAAGGAAACATTCTTTTATTTTCCTTAAGGCGAGGCATTTCCACGAGCCTATTCCATCCGACGTCGACAGGCGTCCAATGGCGACTGATGGGACAGCGAGCAGCCACCGCTGGGCAATTTGTAAATTTGGGGATAAAATGCGAATTTAATAACTAATTGGGCTTCAGTTGTAAACCAAAATCAAGCAGGTTTATTATGGTACATAAAGAGACACGCACGGTTTGCCAGAACATATCGGTTCGAATCTGGCCGGGTCGAAGGAATTTTTTCTAAGTTTTTCCTTCACGACCTTTTTATTAATAATTAAACTATTGAAATAAAGATTTAATTGAATGTAAGAATGTTTCACTACCACGATATTCAATTATTTTTTGTTTTGCGAACACTCAGAAAAATCCTTCGATTCAACTGGATTCGAAGTAACGTCTTCTAGCAAACCGTGCCAGACGCTTTGCCAACTAAGCCACGAACGAACCAGTGGACCTTACGAATTTTTCTATGGGTTTGTTGCAGATCTTTGTCTTTGGTTTTTAACGACTTTTTTGCCGTAGGGCAATCTGTGAGAAATCTATTTCTTCACTCTACTAGGTACATTTACAGCTACCAGCAGCTGACTAGAGATGTCGCTTTAATAATCGTAATTAAGTTTTTATTGAACATCCGTATCGAGGGAATTCTTTCTAAGTGTTCGATCTTTGTATTAATAATTAAATAAACTATTATTATTATTCATTTGGAACAGCCTATTCCAACCACTGTTCACGAGTGACAAAAATTCAATATCAAATATATTTATTCGTCAACATAGGCTACATTGAAATACATGATGATAAATAAATTTATGGTGACCCTCTATGCTGCGCCGAGACATACGAACTAAATAAGTAAATGAGTATAAGGAACTTAAGAATTATATATAATTTATAAAGTTCTTGGTTAATATCAGTATATCGGACACCACTAATTATATTTATTACGTCACCAATATACAAATAAATATTACGATTCTAGAAACTAAAAAATATCTTGATGAAAATAAGCGCAATTCAAATTAGTAATTTAATTGTTTCAAGCAGATATTTTATTAGCGCTACGACGTTTATGGTTTTTCGATGTGTGTTCCGTCGATTGACCGGTAGTATTCGTCGAAGGACGAACAAATCGTTAATCCCGCGACCCGACCGCTCGGGAGCGGCGAGTCGGTGGACAATACGGCGGCAATTAATACTACCATTATCCTAACGAGTTACACTATTCAGGGATCTCGGTTTCTACCAACGGGTACTTAAACGTTATAATGGTGAATGTTCTCTGTTTGTACTTAAGTAGAAGCGGGTTCTACATTATTGGGGCTTAAGTTGTAGAAACATGTTTTCCGCGTCTGCTGTACATTAACTTATTTTGTCATATTTACGTTACTGTTTTGTTTTTTTTTATATTTATAATATCAAGTATCAGGCGCACAAGTCGTGCGCCTGATGGTAAGATACACGCCTGTTCATAACAGCTGCAGTGCCACTCAGAGTTTTAACTCGCAAAGATCTGAGGGGCACTGCCACTGCGCCCGTCACCCTGTGATATAAGTTGACAAGTCCCATGTGTTTGTACTTTCAACAGCACCCTTCAAAACTGGAACACAGTAATTCTGACATTACTGCTTGGCGACAGAAGTAGGTAAGGTGGTAGTACTTCACTCTTTCACAAGGAGCACTACTGTTGTGTTATCATTGTGATTTTTTACATAATATACTTTCTCCACTTTTTAACATGCTACGAGTCTGACACACATCTTTGACCTTATCAATGCTTTCAAACACTTCTCGTACGTTAAGGGTACTCTTGACGGGGTCCCTTTTTTGACGTCCTCAATTTGGTCGTGGTAAGTTCCCCTTGGTCGGCCCTTACGAACTTGTCTGCTCAATTTCGCTTTTGCAATAAATTATTGAGTTCATTTGAACAAAATTATATTTAGAAAAGTGATTTTACATTGACAGCATTAACAATAGACGACTTCGGTGGCCTAACGGTTTACAATTTGGGTGCTGGATGCGGAGGTCCCGGGTTCGATTCCCGGTAGGACCAAACTTTTCTAAACTAGTTCTGGTTTGAGTTTTCTGGGAAGTGCCCCAGAGTCAATTCCGTTAGTCTGGTACTCATAGTTCAGGGAAGAGAGTTGAGACCAGACAATTGGCGTGGTTGTCTGGCACATATTATATTACTCACGCTATTGTAATAAATTAGTAAGTTTATTTGAATAAAAATGCTTTGTTTATTATTATTTCGAAAAGAAAAAATATTTTTCGTTGACAGCAGTAACAATAAGGTATGATTTATTTATTTTTATTTCATACAAACAAGGCATACAAGAGAACATAATCCAATTTCTTACCAAACTGCGAAAGCGGTTTGTTGGCGAGGTTACACTCACAATCACAAAACTATAGTATACCTAGACGAGTACATTCAACAAAACCAGTGTACAATTTACTGAATTTACATGCTTTCAAGAAGTATAAGTTTTAATTTTTTCTGCAATGTGAATTTACTTAACAATTCTCTCAAAAAATCTTTTATTAAATATAGTTAGCAAGAGATGTCTATTAGTTCTTTTACCATAATAGATATTTACTCTTGGACATAAACTACAATTTTAGTATCTATTCGTTACTTAAAAAAATTAAATAATTAGAAATATATTATATTTTTCCAGCATGTTGTCGTCGCATCACCCGACGGATTTTTTAAATGTTGTAAATATTTATGAAATTTCCCTATAAAAATCATCATATCTTATCCCAGTTGATGTGGGGATCTCAGTCATAAAATGAATATGTATTTTATTTCGACTTGTCCTTTCGTTTTGAAATGCTACTGAAAACCGATGACATTACAATAATATGGTTACTACTTATTGCTGCAATCGGAGCAGACTGCAGTTTAGCCAACTCCTCCAATTACTTATAGTAGATTTATCATGTTTGGAGTTCTTAGCTTACAGATCGTGTATCAATGATTCTAATAGATCATTGTCGTGAATTTATTGGATTTTTATAGAAAAATGTTTTGCATAGAGCTTTTTCAAATTTTAATTTAAGAGTCTATACAATGTCTTTGGTTGATTCCACAAAACAGTGAGTGTTCAATCAATTACTTTGAAAAAAATATATAGTAAAATTGAGGATGTACTCTGACTACTATATGATATGAAAACACGATTCCTAAAAGTTTTCTTGATAGAAAAAAAATCACAAACTCACTTGAAATTTCACAAGAAATCTGCAGTAGTAGTAGTTTTTTTATATAAAAAATGTTTCTCTTTATATCAACTAAACTAAACAGAACACGTATAGTACAAGATGTACATTTTTGAAACGGTTTTAATTTCGTTTGTAAAAAAATAAAATTTGAAATAAGGCCAGTGTCCCTGCCGCTCGATGCAAGGCAAAATGAACCTTATTAGTACGGGAAAAAATTGAATTCGAGCTGAGGTGGTATCGAGTCTTAAGTCTTATTGTCGATGCATTTACGCGGTATAAAACTAAGTCTTTTGTAAGGGAAAGTAATTAACCACGTAATAAGATTGTTTGTCCCAATTGTGACTCTGGTCTTTAGTAAATGTCCGTTACTGATCTTAGACAAAGGTATTTGGGAACCTCGCATTAAGCGGGTCAGAAAAAGCGTTATGCCAATGTAATAAGAACAAAAAAGGCGTGCCAAGCAGAAGCGGATTCCGCGTTAATAAATGAGGCGATTGTAATCAAGTTTTATTGAATGTTTCACTACTATGATGTCGAGTGAATGTTAAAGTAAAAATGAATCACCTGAGTGAAGAAAAACTTTCATAGATTTCTCACAGATGGCGCTACGGCAAATAGTAGTTTATGTGACTGTTACATAATGAAAGGCATTAAAATACGAGTGAGGCTTTATGAAACGAGTTTCATAAAAACATCTTATGAGTATTTCAATGCCTAATTATGTACAGTTACATACACTGCTTTATCTACACACATATAAGCTCTCTGTGATGTTTTCAGGAACCGCATGTTACGACTGGCGAAATGGCGCCAAATAAAAACTTTTCTCACGCATGTCACACAACCGTAGTTTTTATTTTTAACTCATAGACAAACTAGAATCGGCCCCAACTACCATATCGTTCGATATCAAGTAACGTGTGAAATTGTCAAAATTGTTTGCTACTGATATTTCATTTCGAATAAAACTACATCTCGACTGATATTAGAATTGAGGTCCAATCATATTGTTTTGTTTTTCAGAGATCTTCGAAATTTGAATGTTATAATAAAATCGAACATCGAAGTCGATGTTATTATGAAGCAATAATATAATTTTCATAGATAAGAAATTTGTTCTAACAAAACAGTTTAGGTACCTTTATGCTGGTTGTAATTTGCGGTTTTTGAACACATTATAAAGAGTATATGATATGTGTGTAGATACAATTCATTAAAAACCAAAAAAACAAAGATCTGCAACAAACAACATGAAAAAATTTGTGAGGTCCGTTGGTTCGTTCCGTGGGTTGGTTGGCATAGCGTCTGGCACGGTTTAGGCTGGAAGTGATTTTTTTCTAAGATCGGGCGATCTTTGTTTAATAATTATAACAAAATGTGGTGATTCCCATAATGAAACATTTAACAATTCATGATCTTGTAACATGAGTTTATCGCGTGAGGTATTCCGATCACGTTGACCATAGTTCTTGATTTGGTTGAATGAAGCGTTACGTGGTAAGATTGACTACTCAGCGTTAATCATGCAGCGCTGACGCTGCTCACTATTCCGCCTGTGTGGGTTGCATTATCAGTCGTAACCAAATAGCATCCCTAACCGCGCTGACGATCGACACGATCGTAACCTTAAAAATATTGACATTATTACGGTAACAGTACATATACGAAAATATTGTTGATGTTAAGAAAAATATTAATTTTTTAATGAAAATTGGTGACGGCTATACATAACATATTAATACAAGGAATAAAAATAAACTGTTCTGGACAGTCGTCTTCATAAAGTCTTAAATTCATTCCATACTGTTAATCGCATTAACTGTATAACGATTAGCACTATGGAATGAATTAACAGTTCTTATGAGCTTTTGGGAACTTAGTTACTTAGTTTAACTTAGGTTAGGTAACATAATAGCATGGTACTTCGGATTTCTTTGCTTTGGTACCTATTATACAGGAAATTCCGTACTCTCAGACCAGATAATTGATGAGGTGAGCTGGTACAAAATCCTTATTATTATATGTATAAAATTCATAGTAGGGATTGCAGGTACATGCACTGCTTCGAGTGTGACGGTAAAGAAAGAAAAGACTTAGCTTACTAATAACCCTTTCAGTTTCTAATAGATGTATACACGGAAGTTAAGTCTCGATTACTATCAGAACGGCTGTCACCAAAAGTCACACGTTCATAATTTAAACACTATGAAATCTTAAAAATTATTGGCTGTTGTTAATATTAATTTTAACTTTACCTTGTATATAGCAATAAATAGAAAACATAATGTATCTAGATAACGAGAACCACGTTCTAGTTTTCGTAATGAAATCGCTAAAGATCTACAGTACTTCGGTATATGTGACATGGATCCATTTAGCATATTTAAAAAAATACATTATATAAAAAGAACCTAAAAAGAACCATGTTGGTTCTTTTTAGCTATTAAAAATTTACTTATATAGGGTATAGGGCTGGTACCCTGAAGGACTTTTATTTTCTCCGTTTTGGCTTGGTATATTGCCAGGATCTTTTGTGAGCGGGTAAAGGACACGTCTGGTGTTCTACCTAAATACATAACTCAATTTCACTCGAGGTGTGGGTTGGTTCTTGTTTGCATAACTATGTCCAAGTAACAAAATAAGGCATTTTTCAACGATTTTCGAGGTTTTGCGCGAGATAATACACGAGCATAAACGTGGAATTCCACGTACTGTTGGCATACGTACCACGTCAACTAAGCACTTCTACTGTATTAATTATTTTGTGGATGTGCATGATACAGAAATGTATCTGAAATACCATTTATTTGGTATTTTTAAGCACAAAAAACGAACATCAAATATTAAAAGGTCTACCTTACTTTTTATTCCCCAGCCTACTGTTTACATTACAGCGTCAAAGCGATTCTCGCAAAAAAGAAAGAAGAAACAAGTTGTTTTTTTCTACTCCTCACATTATGTAGATTCGTCCTCCCGAATTACTTTTTTAGAGCAATAAACGGACTGGGACGTCGTATAAAAATCTTCGCCGCGAGCAATGGAGGAGAGCGGCAGGCGTGGTACAAATCTCAAGATTTTGGCAGATTTCAAGTATATTTGTTGTGACCTTTTTTGATGCCGACTTGCTATGCATAATTTGTTACTTGCTCAATGCCATTACAATATTCACGAATTTGTTGTCACTTGTCGAGAAGACATTGGCAGTCCATTAGTAGCAGTAGATATCCTTGTAGGGAAGGGAAGTACTATCATCTTAATTACAGCGTTCCGGTTTTGAAGAAGTAAGGACGCTTGCTGTTACGGTGACAGGCGTAGTAGCTTACTACTAGGCGCTTGACTCGTTTGTCTCGTCACTTGATATTTAAAAAAAGTTTATAAGTCCCATGTGCATGTAATCATCAAGATTCATCAAAACCTATGTCTGGAGTACAGCACTGTTTGTATGCGAGACTTGGACAATAACAAACAAAGACACAGAGATATTGGAGTCATTTGAAATGTGGTGCTGGAGGCGAATTGAAAAAATAAAATGGATTGAAAAGACATCATATGAGGAAGTTTTAGAAAGGGTTGGGGAGGAGAGAAGTCTTTTGAATGCAATAGAGAGGATAAGAGGGAAAATGTTTGGACATTTGTAGCGTAATGACGAAATTGTGAGAGTGACAATGAGGGAGGATAGAAGGGAAAAGAAAGAGAGGAAGACCAAGAATGGCGTATAGTGAACAAATAAAAAAAGAAGATCAAGGTGAACAGATATAAAGAGGTCAAGGAACTGGCTATGAACCGTGAGGAGTGGAGAAAGCTACACCGACAAGAGTCTGACTCTTAAATAAGATGATGATGATAATGGGCGCAGTGGTAGTGCCCCTCAGATTGTTGCAATTTAAAGTGGCACTACAAATGTTATGTATAGGTGGGCGTTGAAGCTTACCACCAGGCGCACGACTTCTTCGCCCCGTTACTCATTAATCATTAAAAAATTTTAAATAATAGATAATTTTGTCAGTATTATCATATTCTAATTCTAATTTAACATTATTGTAATTCTATGGATTTGTTATGTCTGAAATAAATGATTATTATTATTATTATAATTGATTAGGTATAATTTGCAAACTTGAGGACGTTGTAATTTGAGGAGTCCTAAAAACCTAGGTCAAGAGCATCCTTAACTGATGGTATGGATGACTGTTTTTTTATATAATACCATTACGGGACGAACAGGTTGTGCGCCTGATGGTAAGAGACACGCGTATCCATAACAGTTGCACTGCCTCTCAGAATTTTAAATTTCAAAGATCTTAGGGACCCTGTGCCCGTCACCTTCAGGCATAAGTTGACAAGTCCCAAGGTCGCTGTAATTTCACCAGCACCCTTACCCTTCCAAACCGTAACGCAGTAATTTTCACGTAACTATTGGCGGCAGATATACATAGGTAAGGTGGCAGTACTTCCCTGGGCGAACTTTTTAACAAGAAGTTCTACTGCTACTATGTGATTGTGGTAGAGATACCTACCCCAATGTGAAAAAGGCGTGAAAAAATATATGTTTGTGCGTACAATTTGCACTACAAAAATCTACAATTATCCATCGTAGGTGTGATCTATGCAGATCACAACTAAACAACACCTAATCAAGGAGCTTACTACCCACAAAAATGTGCTTTAACGGCAATTATGAGCTTTTGTTTATTTGCATTAAAAATGTAACATTTTCTCTTATTTATCTTTCACTTATTTAGACCACCGTACAAGGGCGTGCCAGTGATAATGGTTATGGCAAAAGTTGTTCGTTTTAACAGTCGTATTCTGTAGCCGCGCGGAACGGCCGGCGACGGCGACAATTTGTCTGCAACGACTGTTGCGAATTCGCTGTTATTGCACTGAAAACTTCTGAGTGATGTTTCAGAGTCGCGCAAGTCGGTGATAATTTCAAGTAAATGTTATTATATTTCACTACACGCTTGACGTCACAAAATTGTTAAATGAAGAAATTCATTTATGTGATTTGTTTAAATAAACATATGTTATTAATCAATACGTATCGGATTTAAATAACATATCATCACCGTCGTTAAATTACTCAATGATTTAATAAATCAATGCGAGCACGCCCTTGTGATATATGTTATGGTTTAGTCTGTTAAAGTGTATGTGGGTAAATGTATAACCTTTCAATATGTTGTATGCCTTATGTTTGACCGGACACAGTGAAACTATGCTTATTTTGTACATTTGTAGCAGTAGAGCTCCTTGTGGAAGAGTTCGTCCAGGGAAGTACTGTCACCATACCTATTTCTGCCGCCAAGCAGTAATGCCAGCATTACTGCGTTCTGGTTTGGAAGGGTATTATTACAGGTGCTGGTGAATCTACAGGCACATGGGACTTGTTAACATATGTCTCAGGGGGATTTAAAACTCTGAGTGGTACTGCAACTGTCACGGATAGGCATGTCGCTTACCACCGGGCGTAGGACTTGTTCGTCTCGTCACTTTTTTTTAATAGCCTTCTGTATCCCACAGCTGGGCAAAAGTTTCTCCTCTTGACTCCAACAGTTCTCTCTTTGACGCAATGTTAGGCTAGTCCTTTACATATGCGTCCAAGCCGTCTCGCCATCTCTTTCTTGGTCTGCCTCGTCGTCGCTGGCCGTTCTCCGGCACCCACCAAGTGGTTGCTGCTCTGTGGGTGCATACGACAGACGTGTCCAGCCCAGTCCCATTTCAGCCCGGCAATCCTTTTTCTAACATCCGGATTCCGTTCCGGATACTGCCCATCCTCTTTACACTTAATATATTGCGTTCCATCGCTCCCGTTAGTCGATATTATAAAAAAATTGCCTTATTTGCTACGTGTGTTTGGCTGCTTTTGGTATGACGTAGAGCGGTCATATCTGGCATCAAAATTAGGTACAACTCTTTTAACATTATGTATCTAAAAAAGTTGTGACCATTAACAGAATATAACGATTATTTATTAGGGTCCCATAAACCGTAAAAGTTACAGCACGTCCCCAAGATCAGATCTCTTGTTCTACTTTTGTGCCGCATCGTAACTTTGTGAATTACGGATGTTAATCGCTTTTCTGGCTTCCAAGGGCTCTACGTAGACACTTAATAATATTTTGTGGGCATTTTGTTGGAGTCTTATTGAATTAGTATTTAGAACTTTTTGTTAGGAGCACAAGAAACTCTACGTATAATAAAAATAGATTGCTATGATCTAATTTGTAATGCGTTAGGGACTAAAATCAACTTTAGAGTCACTTCTATTGGATTATTTTTTAGAATGAGAATGGTCAGCTTAGAGACTTGCCCCTCGCGTCTTTGTAATTTAAAGCCTGCATGTGCCTGGATAGACCTGTCGCTTACCATCAGGCGCATGACTTGTTGGTTCCGTCACTTGGTATTATAAAGAAAATAACTTTTCGTTGCGAAATGTAAAACGTATGAGCTGTTTTATATAATTTCTTGGTTATTTATTAAGTCGCAAAACAGAACACGCTTTCAGCATCGGTATTAGTGTGTGCATCGTCAAACTTTTTAAAGATAAGCTAGGTTAGTTAGGCATTCGGAGGACAGGGAGAAGAAGGCGTGACTTTGGTCGCCACCTTCCCCCACGGCAATTAACGTGGGGATACCCGTTCATAGCGAGTAGGCACCGCTGGGTCTTGGAAGAATGCTTAGGCTCTCTCAATACCCAGCACGTGGTGCTCGCGGGGTTTTAGTGAGTAGGGGTCTCACATAACGTTCCGTTTGTATCCCCAGGTGGAAGGTACCCATCATGGATTTCTCCGCGTAAAAAAAAAGGTTAGATAGGCATAACTTGGGCACATGTTTCTTAGTCTGACTATGATAAAGAACAAACAAAAAAAATGTCGCGAGTGTGTGAAAAAAAAACTCCATAAATTGAACTAATTAGTGACTGTGAAAGTTAGTTATTTGAAAACAGAAAGACAGAATGGATGCAAATTGAATCGGTGCCAATAGAGCAAAACGATTACATTGACATATTAGAAGACGTGTTACGATGTCAAGAGAGTATTGCACCGAGCAATCTATTATTGTAATGAGTTTCGCTCGATAGATCTAAATAATGGGACGACTTCTGTCAATATTGCCTGATTAATGGGATTGGCGATGAGTAAACCTATTACTGTTGTTTCTTTAGGTTGTTTGCAATGGATTGTCTCTAAGGCAGTTCCAACCGAAAATTAGATAGAATAAATACACAAAGTAACCTGTAGCATGTGTTTGTTACATGAAAAACTGCCAATAGTAGACATATACAAGATAACATAATATGTACAACTAACATAATATAGCAACACTAAAAAGACATTCCAGAAGGGTCCAGAAACCAATAAATTTTATACAGTAAAAGGACAAGCTAGAAGCTGGCAGATGTAAGGAAATATATGTATGTATACAAAAAAAAGATATGCTAGAAGCAGCCAGACGTAAGGTTACTGACATGTTATTATATATACACTAAAAAGAAATGTCAGAAGCAGATGCAAGGAAATATATGTATGTGTACAAGAAAAAGATATGCCAGAAGCAGCCAGATGTACGGTAACTAACATATGTATACAATAAAAGGACGTGCTAGAAGCTGCCACATGTAAAGTAACTAACATACTATTAGGGCAAGGTTGCGTTAGTCGTACCACCGCCTAAGTCGTACTCCAGCGATATCTGGTCTCACATGCGTGGGAAGTAATATCTAGTAATATAAATTTGAACTGTTAAGTTAAGCGAGTAAACAAAAACAAACCGGCGGCGGCGGCCGCCCGTCGTTCGTGTTGGGAAAAATATGAAAAAGTAAGTTGTTGCACTGTTTTCTTTAAAATTTCTCATTCATGCGGAAGCTATTATTACAAGGAGAAATATAGGTAGGTAAACTTATTTTTTTGGTATTCGACTAATTTTGATGTGTTTTAGCATTTATTTTTTTATGTTATAACAATAATTTTGATTTGAAATTTTCAGAGTGTCGTTGCCTAAGTTGTACCCGTGTAAAATTCCTTAATCGTACCGGTACTTAAATAATATATTTGTGATATTTGTGTTCAACAAAACTAATTTTGTAGTGCCTTTATTATATAATATGCCTTTACTTGATTACCGAAGCATGTTAATTTTATTTCATTAGAATTTGTAATTTCATTTCAGGAGAATTTTAATTTTATTTAATTAAAATTTATAGTTTTGTTTCAGATATATTTACTTATAATTTTATTTCATTACAATTTATAATTTTATTTCAGAACAAATTATAATTTATTTCATTACAATTTTTAATTCTATTTCTTAAGAGTTTAAAATTTTTGTTTTCTGTGTTCCCTCACACATGAGATTTTGGGATTGTTCTCTCCCTTCAAAGATATTAACAATTATTTGATTTTAACCACCTTAGACCTTAGTACCTGTTTCTAGATTTTAATTGTTATTATGATCTCTTTTTATTATTACTGTACTATACAGTTTATGACGTCCTGACTGAAGTGTTATTCAAGTACGACTTAGTACGTTGTAGGTGGTACGAATTAGAAGACCAGGTGCGCTAAATCGTACCAACGGCGCTTTTTTGAAATTTAATATATTAATAATAATATACATTTATATATATATATATAATATATATATATATATATAATAAACCAAAACATCCCGTAGACGCTAAAGGTTTTGTTTAATTTAAATAACCTTAAATATTACAGCGGTTGTTTCTTAGGGGGTATGACTAACGCAACCTTACCCTATGTATTCACTAAAAAGACAAGCTCTGGCAGGCAGATGTGAGGTAATAATATGTATGTATACACTAAAAAAGATATATAGATAGGTAAAGGAACAAGTCCCGAGTTAAATTCGTTTGTCTGGTACTAACAGTACAGGGATTTTCTAGTTTACTATTAGGTAATGAGTGTAAGTCTGGAACATTTTTTTTATAAGCAATTGTTAATACTAATCAGTTATCACTTCTGCCAATCTAAAATTGGACTTCTTGGTACGTCGATTGATCGACAAATCGAACTAACTAATTGTTAATTCTGCGTCATCAGCTAAAGATGCAATTCGCGCGACACGAATTGTTCCCTAGTGAATATGAGGCTTTATGGGCGGATGCTTTCAACAGCCACGTTATCGGATGCACTGTTCGGCTACTAGAGTAAATACCGCAAGCTTGGGGATGAGTATCAGTTAAACATTACTAAATCGTGTTGTAACAACTGTATGTTAACGGCTTCATCTACCAACACTAATCTTACTTATTCTAGCACGTTATAAATAGTAATCGAAGTAGCTCTAACTAGTAAACAGTTCCTTTTAGTGCTAAAAGATGGCATTGTATTTATTCGATTTTTTTGTTAGGGACTTAATCATGTATAAAACATATTTTAATAACCTAGACGTTGCGGACGAATTGCAACGTCCATGGTCTCGAAGGGACTGAATAGCACTTGGTCTTCATTATTTATTTGTACACTACGGTTGTCACTAGACCGACATACAACACTCACGACATCCGGCGACTTGTCGGGCGATACTTGATGTAAGTCTAAAACGATCTTCTCGGTCGAAATTACGATGTTTATTAATTTCAATAGCTTCACTTCACTTCGGGTTCTCCAGTAAAAATGGGTGTTCCGCAGGGCTCAATACTTGGACCTTTCTTATTTCTGATTTATATTAATGATCTGCCATTCTTTGTTAAGGACCATTGCGAAATAGTGTTGTTTGCTGATGATACATCCTTGATTTTTAAAACAGACAGACATGACATTAACTATGACCGTATTAATGATACCCTCTCTAAGGTAGTTTATTGGTTTAATGCTAACAATTTATTGCTTAATGCCAAGAAGACAAAATGTGTTAAATTTGAATTACCTAACGTAAAATCGACTAGTCCAAGCATAGAAATAAACGGAGAAAAGTTAGACCTTGTTAATAAAGCAGTCTTCTTGGGAGTGACCTTAGATAGTAAACTTCAGTGGTTTCCACATATATCGTCCCTGGCCAGCAGATTAAGCTCCGCTGCATACGCAGTCCGCAGAATACGTGAGCTTACCGATGTTAGTACTGCTAGACTAGTTTACTTTAGTTACTTCCATAGTATAATGTCCTACGGGATTCTCATGTGGGGTAAAGCGGCAGATATTCAAACCATATTTGTATTGCAAAAACGAGCGATTCGTTCTGTGTACCGTCTAGGCTCTCGGGTATCTCTCAGAGAAAAGTTTAAGGAGACTGGTATCATGACTGTGGCATCACAGTACATTTACTCAAATATTTTATATGCCCGTAAAAATTTACATAATTTCAATAAGAAAGAAGATATCCATAATATTAACCTTAGAGCTAAGTCCAAACTCATGGTACCACGATTTCGTTTAACCAAGGTAAACAACTCTTTTATGGGGAACTGTATACGTTTTTACAATAAGATTCCGGAGCATATATTAAGTTTATCATTTCCTAAGTTTAAAAACTACATTAAAAATATTTTGATCGAAAAATCATATTACAAAATTGAAGACTACGTGTTAGATAAAGATGTATGGAAAGACGACATGGCTCCAGAATCCACACAAATTTGATTCAAAGTGTATTCCATAGCATTTAAGTTTATTGAAAAGAGCAATCCCTAGAGTTTCTTGCTCGTTCTTCTCAGGGAGGTCAGCGTAGTGAACGAGCAGTAACTTAAATGTAGCTTAAATGTGACGTTTTCAAGTGTAAATTTATTTTACCTATGGAATAAATAATCTTTGACTTTGACTTTGACTTTGACTTCACATATGATTCTACTATAGTGACGACGTTCTGTAGAAAGGATCTTGGGATTAGCTCAATGCAGTGGTTTGGTCCAAATTCCAGCAAATGCTCGGCTATTGCAGACTTATTGAGCAGACGTTCCTAACAGCTGCGATGTAGTATCTCGTGTGAAAAAAAAAATCATGAAAGTTGAAATCAAAATATGGCATTGTATTGTAAATAGTAACAATGACCACAATAAGTTGCGCTATTTATAATTGATTAATATTGATCATGCAATAAATGTAACGTTGATGACCGATGGAGCAGACTAGTTCTAGAGTGGCGGCGAAGTTAAGGAAAGTGTAGTGTAGGATGCCCTGCGGCAAGATAGACGGAGCACAAGACCGGGAGAGGTGGAGTGCTCAAAAGGAGGCTTATGTCCAGCAGTGGACGAATGTAAGCTAATGACGATGGCTTAATTTTGAGGAAGAGTCATGGTGTTTTGTATCTTTATTTTGTCTATTGTGAAAAATAATTGAGATTACAAATGTAACACAGCTGTAACTCGCTTTCATCAAATTCCTTAATTCCTGTTACATAAACATTGTTGTCAAGATGTGTTTTGGCTGAAATGATGAAGGTAATGTACTTAGTTACTAAAGATGTCTGAAAAATGTACAATTGGTTGTACAAATGTTGGATAAAAGTTGATCTACTCAAACAACGGTGTTCGGACTCTCTAAATCAAACACCACAGTGTATCAAATGAAACATAACAAGAACAGTATTTACAGCCCCAATAAATTGAAATCTCCAATACCTTTACCAACGGTACCCATTTTGTAGCAGTGATATACAACGGTCGTTGGTTACAGGCCAGAATGTAGACTTTTTTTGCGAACCGCAATGAAATAAATACAACTTTCAATTCTCTTTCGTAGTGGTGGTCACAATTTACAATGGTTACCTGTTTTATCACTGGAAGTAAGGAATAAAGCACCAGTGAATCTTTTCGACTCATGTGCAATTCAATATTAAATTTTAAGACTTTCGGTTACTTTCGGTCTTACCAAGATATATGAGTTAATACCGTAACAGCTCTATATTACTTTGATTATAGTGACACTTCCTACCGACGTTTAAAGGTATACGAGAAAGGTACTATAACCTGCGCGTGCACAGGAATCTTCTAAGTCTAGGTCCTGACCCCAGATCAGCCAGTCTACGGGGTTGTCACAAACCGTTGTCACTCACGTCATCCGGTTCTCAAGAGGGTTGTGCCTCGGGTGAGCTGCCCAGGGTGTACGTACAGTACCCTCCATATTTTCCAGATAGGTACCAGGGCTGTAGACTCGCTCACTTGCCGTTGCGCATTACACAACTAGCGGTTGCCACCGCGAAGCCGTCGACTCAGTCTACCACCTACTCTACTAGCTTACTACCAATCTCTTAATTGGTGGCGGAGCTGTAAGACACGCTCACTTCCCGACGATGAAAAACGACATCTTTTCAGTTTCCAATAAGCTAAGCAACTGGAGCGACCGGAAGATATCTAGCTCATTCTCTATCCTCTATTCCCTTTTTTCTCTGGTTCCTGGTACCTACTTTGAAATTTTCAATGGTTCTTTAATTGATTTTCATCGTCACATTTACATTTCCTCGTTCCGTCGTAACTCCCATCAAAACTCCCGAGGAGAGAAGACGTGCTGACGTGTATCTCTCATCATGTATCACTCCATACTAAATTACTTACAATTTTAATCACAAATACAATTTCTTATGTAGGTTTTATAACGATATAACATGTTTGTGCGCATACATCATACACATTTTTGTGGAAAAGGTCAAAAAGTCGAAGCTACCGTAAACAGTTCCTGATACGTCAAGAAATAATAAACGGCTACAAGGACATCATCAGATTTCACATCAGAGACAAATTTCACAAATTTGACAATCTTGGGTCTTCAGATGTTCTAAGAATTATTTTTAAGTGAGACGTGTCCAAAATTTTAATTCTTTTTTAGGATACTAAGTGCCTCGGCTTAGTCTCGACTAAGAAGTTGTGCGTCTGGTGGTAAGCAACACGGCAGTCCATAATAATTGAAGTGCCAACCAGAGTTTTAAATCGCTAAGATCTGAAGGGCACTGCCACTGCGCCCTTCACCCAGAGACACAAGTTGGCAAGTCCCACGTGCCTATAATTTCACCAGAAAATTATTTGTTTGTTCATAATCGACGAAATCTTTTATTCTCCTATGTCCATTAACTGTAATACTAATCTAAAACGTTCCGTACTTAAGTACTTAGTGTTTCGTTATAATAATAATAATAATAGCAACGAAGCCATTTCATGCTCACTTATTTAATTTTGTCTCTCGTAAACATTTTTTCCGCTTTGTGCGTACAAAAAATATCATATTTTATTACATTTTTGGCTAAAAGAATTTTGTTTTTATCAAAGCAGTGATATAATTTTTTTCGTGAACAGAAAATCATTTAAAAGGTGTGCTCATGGTCGTGCAGTGCGTGCAATGATATGGTACAAATGTAAGTATAATTTTGTGTACAGTTGGTGCCCTAAGATACCTGACCGTATGGTTTTGAGTATAATCTGATAAGCGTGAAGAGAACTGTAAAATACTGCCACCTTATTTATTTCTGCCGCCAACCAGTATTGTGAGCATCACTGTGTTTCTTCACATGGGACTTGTTAATTGATGTTTCAGGGTGACAGGCGCAGTGACAGTATCCCTTACATCTTTGCGATTTAAAGCCCTGAGTGGCACTGCAACTGCTATGGACAAGCGTGCCGCTTACCACCAGGTGCACGACTTGTTCTTTCTGTTACTTGGTATCATAAAAAAAGAAAAAAAAATGATATGACATCCTGATTGCATCACTAGTGAATGACGTTTTAAGAAACTTTTTAAGAAAATTTGGTCTTTAACGTATAAGCTGGAATTCTTTTAACACTTTTCTGTTCTATGCGCAAAATGGCTCTCAGAACCAAAAGACCGAGAGTCAGGTATCTTTTTTTATAATACCTTTATAGACCAACAAAAGCCGAGCGCTTGTTGGTAAGCGACAAGCCTATCCATAACATTTGCAGTACTACTCAGAGCTTTAAGTCGCAAATATCTTAGGGTCACTGCCACTGCACCCGTCACCCTGAGACATAGGTAGACAAGTCTCATGTGCCTGTAATTTTACTAGCATCCTTACATTTTTTTTTCTTCCAAACCGGAACACAGTACATCTTACTGCTTGGCGGCAGAAATAGGTAAGGTGGCGAACTCTTTTACAAGGAGCTCTACTGCTACTAAATCCATCTATTTAACAAATCTGTGCCTATCGTAGGCATCGACTGTACCATGGTGCCATCTTTCCGTCTAGGTCACCAGTATACCATTGTCGTGGTAGGTAGAAACTACTCATTTGTTGGTAGATACTGATTTTAATGTAGTTGGGGAAACTTATTTATAATGATTTATTACGCGCGTCTTTATGCTGTTTAATATTTCATTTTCTGTATTTCCACCAAGATGTGCCTGAAATTCAAGAGAATTTGACATTTGAAAAACTTTTTTAGTATTTTACACTCTAGTTTAAGTACACTTTTATAATCACTGGTATAACATCGAACTTTATTCATGGAATAAAACGACTAGTATAGACATAAACATCACAAGACAAACTCTAAACGGTACACGCGTAAACACGCATGGTCTGGATAGATTTACAAGTAGTAGGACAACGTTGTTCACTCCTATCAGTTGTTAGTGCCATGTTATGTTTGTTACGACCGAGATTATGTTGTTCGCTTTGGTTATTTTTAGTTAAGTTAGACATTTCTTAGTTTTATGTTCGTTGAAAAAAAGCCGTGGTAGTCTAAATCGACGTACCGCCACTCAAGCAGAGTTTCTTAGAGTTTATCTGCACAATTTAATTAGAAATAAGCTTTTTGGTGAAGTAAAACATGGTAATGTAATCTGCAAGTCGAAGAAAGTTCACAACCCTCGGAAGACGTGTGGAGTCCCCAACCCGCATAGTATCAGTGTGGCGGACTATGGCCTAAACCGTCGCCTGAGAGGCGAGCCATGCCCGGCAGTGGGACGTGTAAACGTGTTGATGATTGAGGTGTTTGTTGAAATAATATAGTAGACGTGTCAAATGGAACTCTTAATATTATATTACAAATGTATTATTTTTAGGACTACCTCTGTGACCGAACGGCTACCATACGTATAAATATACGTGTATATACTCACTTTCATTACGTCATCGCTAGGGCGGAACAGAAGTACCAGACGTAGTATCGGCCATTTCCATTCAGACTCGCCTAATAACGACCAGGTATAATTCCCACGTCGCGCCTAACTAAAGTCATAGTATACGTTTGTTAAACCAGTGGAGCAACGTTACTAAACATTTATATTATTGCAGGCTGTATATGTTATACTTATCTCGTTTTGATATTCAGTACATGAATTTTACAGTGTAGATCAGTGCTCGCGACCCAATCAGAATTAGATTACATAGTCAGATCGAGTTCTTAGGTTTTCGCGATTGTTACACATAGGAAATGAAACTATTTTTCCAGATTTAAATCGCGTAAATTTGGTTTTTGAAACAAACCCAATGTTTCGGGCCCTGTACAGGTCCCATGGTCACGGTTGACTGAAGAGGTAAAGTCATCAACCAGTTATGTCTAATATTAATGCAAACCACCCTATTTTTCCATTATAGTTACAAAAGTTAGTACTTAAAAACCTTGTTTTTAATTTTACAAAGAACATTCCAATTTACGCTACGTAACGTTTTACAAAAATAAATTAAAACATATTAATTAGTACTGCAGTCTTATATCTGTTTGGGATTTTTCATTAGAGGAAATACTTGATTCTAAACTGATGATACGGATAAACAATCTTCCCTGTTTATGTTCTAACATGAAAAGGGCCCGAAACGTTGGTTTGTTTGAAAAAACAAATATGCGCGATTTAAATCCTCAAAAATAGTTTCATTTCCTATACAATAGTCAGAGTTTGACAATTTTGTATCGCAAATTTGCAACGCTTCTATTGGTCACAAGAAAAACTGAATTTTTACTCTCCCAGGTCAATAGCGACGGTAGATACTATTTTCACATTCGAATGTTGAATGTTTGTAACATGGAATGGTGGGGACGCGCCTTTATTTAGTTATCTAGAGGCGAAAACGTGTTATTTACACATCGCTTGTGTAGGGCGCAAGAAGAATTAGTAGAAGTACATTGAATATTTTTTTTGTAACTATCTAGTTTTTATTTTTACTTAAAGCATGAATGGCTATGTTACTAATACAGATTCACTTTATTAGCTGTGTCGCTACTCTAGTCACCATTACAAGTGATCGCAGAAAATTTGATGACGAAGGTTAAAAATTGCTGTAGTAACACTCTCACTCCCCGCGTTTTATAAATAAACTCGCATCTATCTTTCTTCTCGGACTGAACCTTAACAATTACGTTAGTACGCTAGCAAAACGGATTTACTTTATCTGATGTTGTTTTACTGTTTGAACATTACTGATACGGCGGCTAATTTGCGCAGACTCACGTTTCAATGGCGGGTCGTATTTGCTCGCTGGCTCAATGGTGCCGATTGCGTTGCGTTACATAATCAAACCGATATTACATTATGTGCAAACCATCGCTGTCTGCGCATCGGAAATGGAAATTGCTTTTATTCCGTTTTTTGTTTATTGTTTTATTAATGGCTGTGTTAATTGATTATTTTTGTGGCTTGGGAAGGTGTATGAAGTATCTGTAGACTATATTTATACTCTAACTGCAACATGTGATGTGATATGGGACTGTTTAAATAGGAAGAAGCTGTATAAAAACCAATCAATAAAACAACATAAGAAAATTTTATGAAGTTTTGGTATCACGATAGCTATAAATGACGAATTTTGAAAATAAACAGGAATCTTATTACAGAAGCCGTTACATTGTAATAAATGACGTTATGACGAGGTCGTCAAGAATAGCCACTTTTTTCAGTAGTAATCTACATTAGGCATGAAAAAATGACTATTTAAAGATAAATTACATTGTGGTAAATTACGAGACCTCCGTGTAATGTAAATCTTTGTTACTTATATCATACAGAAACTCTGAAACCCAGTTTGTAAATTACCTTAACACTCTATCAAACATTCTATTAATATTGGCACTACTTGAAAGCAAATAGCCGTACATCATCAAACTGTGGATGTAACTAAAACAAACCAATCTAGCAGTTTGTGCTTCTGAAAAATTTGGGTTATTTTTAATCCGTGCACTGCAGAGCTGAGCCGTTGCGACAACTTAGTTATTTGTGGACCACAATGCAATTTAGCATCTAAAGTTACTATGCACAGGGATCATTTTTTATTTTTAAATATTATGTCATCTAGTTTACTGAACCAAATGTTAAACTTTGCTTTTTAAATTTTTGTTTTACATAATGTTATTTGTTTATTATATATTCGGTCAACGAAAAATTTACTGTTACAATACAATTCAATTCATTTAAAAACTAAACCAATTACACGATTACGTCAATCCGCAACTCAGGCTTCGTTAGAAGACTCAAATATAGATAACCAACAGGCTTCGTCACATAAAAATTAATAATATAATTCGCGAGAATCAGCCATTTTTATCCAACTGTTGCAATAAAAAAGGACCGCCCTGAATCTTAACAGGTTCAAACGTCCGCATAACACCAGTGTTGGCCATGCTGCCAGCAGCATTACCGCGCTGAATGGATCACAGCCTCTATTTCTAAGCCGACGACCCAACTCCCTGATGTATGTTAAACTATATAGATTAGTAAATTAGATGATATCCTGAAATCGGTTGATACTCCATAGTGTTTGAAGTCCTGAATATGTTCTGCCCACTATGACTTACGGTGCCGAGATGTGGACGCTCGCACAGAAAGCTGTGTACAGAATTGAAGGTTTTTTTGTTGCACAGAGCTATGGAGCGAGTCATGCTCGGCGGCAAACTCACAGATCGAGTGCCGAATCCCAAAATCCGAAGACCGAATTGCCCAAGTGCTATATTTTACTATGATAACTTTTTTATAGCCTTATAATACATAGATCAGCAATGACATCTTTGAATCAAATAGTATGATTTTCATACAATTTATTTATGGAAAACCAAGGCTTTTTAACTGCATACATTGAGTCTACCAAAAAAAAAATATATATCCATTTCTTACATATGTACATCTTTTTAGTACTTTGTTACAGTGTTTTGATACAATAACTAGTAACGATACGAAACCTCATCACACATAAACAGAGTCCCTTATACATAAAATCACAAATACGAGCCGGGTGCAACCGTAAAACGTTTAGCCGTCAGTTAATTATTCATTTATCGCACTCCGGTTATTTACGACAGCGCAGTTAACGGTTCGCCGCCTACGACCCGGAGCTACGATGCTACGACGTAGCCATTCGCGTAGCAATATCGGATTAACATTTTAAATGATCTTTGTGTGTTTTATACGAAATTCCACCAAAAACAACGGCATAGGGGAGACTAAGTATGTGTTTTCTAATTTATTTACACAAATACGATACAATAATCAATTTTTAGGAGAGAAATGAACTTAATACCTTTTTCATCAAAGGATAGAACTCAAATTGCTTAATTATGTACAATAATACAAAATTGTGTGTCAATCATTATTGATGTCCCAAGATGAATCCCAAGATGCAGGTTTCTTACCATTTGTGGCTTATTTTTGAATTGTTCCTAAATATTCTAAAATTTTCAAGTATATTTTTTCCGGTGTTAGTGTTTGATATTTTACCATCACGAGATGTGGCAGAGTAATTAGTTTAAAGTTCTCCCCAGCTGTATCGTATACCCAGATTCTCATGTGACTTTTATTTTCTTTTTTTTATTGGTTGCATGTCAAATAAAGTAATTTTGATAATTAATAATTAACCAAATAGCAGTAATTAAGCCGTCACGTCTGTTAAAGACACACGGTGTGAAGAACTTTTTAAATTAAATTTTTAAACTTTTTAAATTAATTAATTAAATTTTTATTTTTTAATTTCTATAATACTTTTTTATAAACTTAAATTTAAAAAACATCGATGAAAGTTCAGCATGGCGTTGGAGACATCATATAGTTCGGAACACACGGATTAAAATTTTATCTAACTTGTACTAAACAACAACGTTGTAACAACGGTTGCAGGCAGCACAAGCTGAGACACCTCCTTTTGCCCTGTTGACATGTTTGGCGTGCATTACGATAATTGTCTCTACTTATTATTATTATTATTTTTATTGTTTCATGTAATTATGTGCAAAACATGTTTTAATAGGACAATAAAACTTTTTGTATTTGAAACTTTTTGTATTTGTATTTGAAATACGTATTCAAGCTGCAAACTACAACGAATATTCGACTCCCTTACACAGGATCAATTTGAACAATTCTCGTGTAACGGGGTGTTATCAACATAGCACAGTTGAGTGAGTTCGCAGGAAGTCGCCATAATTTCTCTCACCCACTTCGGGAGTCTACTGTGAATAGGAAAAAAATACACGTATATTGTTAAAACTTATATCATAGTAGTTCTAATGTAGTAGCATTATTATTATTATTAGACTATAACGTTGTCGAACTTTATACCTGACACATAGTAAATTATAACTAATTTTCGTACTGAGAAAAGGCTTGTGCCTTTTTAAAATGGAGTGAATAGACATTATTTAGGTGTACGTCTGTACATGCTCCACCTTTGACATCATCGTCACTTTCCATCAAGCGAGTTTTTTCTTAATTATTTTGGTACAAACAGACAGTACAATATTACTTATGAATACAGAAAAAAATATTTTATGGATTACGAGTACCAAATACTAAATAGTAATAACATAGGCAGAGATGGAGGTTAAAAGTGCACTTATTTTATATACTTTATGTATTTTAAAAGTTTTAAAATCCATTATAATTAATCCAGAAATTCGTCACAAAATCGATCGGAATAATGTGCAATTAGAATAATTTAAGCTATGAGTCGTACAAATGTTTTTTTTTCCTACTGCCTTGAGATAAAAATTTGCCGAACAAAGTTCGAACATTTGAGGTAATATATTCAAATGAAACTTTATTTTATTTGGTGTAACCGGGGCTAGGGTCATTACAATGAATAACAGTAAGCCGTCTTTAAAATCAGGAGCCTTTGTTAATCCTTACCTAAGCCACCGTGAAAGTAAGCAATAAGAGAAAATTGAGCCCATCTCCGGGACTATTACAGACACAAAAAGCTATTATAATCTTTGGAGGAAACGACGAACTTGAAGGTAAACAAACAGTTCACATTTGAGTGAGCTTTGGTCTTCAAGTTTATGACAGAGAAAAATTTCGAAATCGCTTTTCCCTGGACAAAAAAAAAAATTCTCTATACATTTCTTCTAAGTTACAGGCTTCTGTTGTTTCTTTTTAACAACTAAGTGAAAACAATAGTATTATATACGGTATAAGCAGTACCGAAAGCTTACCGAACGCTTATCAATGTGCGCTTCCTAATTGGCGCGGTAAGTCGTAAACTTAAACGATCCCTTCCCGCTCCTGTCCAAACCGCCCGAATCAGGAAGCACACATTGAAATAAAGGTGCTCGGTAAGCTTTCGGTACTGCGTATACCGAGCTTACCAATGCCGCACCGCTGCACTGACAAATCAGGAAACGGCCTTAGTGTCGTTTGATTGTCTCTTCGTTATCAAAGTCGTGTCCAATTTAAGAAATTTGGAAAGACCGAAACAAATGAAAATATAAAGGGACTATGTCGGGCGCAAACGATGGATCACGTAACACAACATAACTGCTATAGTTTTTGACGGCTTTTGTAAAGACGTATTTGGTTTGGCATTATCATGATGAAATGAACCTTTATTATTCACCAGTTCTGGGCATTTCGCATAAATTCTAAACTTCAAATTTTCCCGTCTATTATAAATGACCATAGACAATATAACATTTTAAAAGAAAAAATTTTCTTGTTTACAGGTAGTGACGAAAATCGCGCCGAGTTTTTGGCTTACTCATTATTGCCTTGGAAAATTTGCTTAATGCTAGTTACTGCAGTCAGTCAGGATAGGGATGATCTAAAGAGCGCCCCAATTCAAAAACAACAAATGACTTCTACCTCAACAAATTAATACTCTAATCAATATAAATAATTGTCCATTAAATTCGCGATCAGAACTAACGTAGATTAATGCCCCGGGCGCCGTGGTCGTAGATTACGGCAGTTCGTCGAATAATTGATAGCGTGACCACCCCTTCACACGAAAACTGAACAAATTAATTGTGGTACGAAACGGTGGTGGCGAAACTCGACCAGCTATTTAGCATTTGTTTTTATAGAATACAATACTATCAAGCGAATATTTAAACGGATGAACGATAAGGCCATTGCTACATTTGTCATTTAAGCCTTTTGATTTTAAATGGAGGTAAACTTTGTCGTGTGAGATTTAGGTTTTTTTTTAATTTCCTGCCTACATATCAAATCAAATCATTTATTTCTTTGTGATAAACATGTTATAAAATCGTTACAAGAATGAATTTTGAATCACTGTGATCCGCCTGTGGCATACAAACTTATCTTAGTTTGTACGTAATTTTCATAGAATGATTTCTAATGTACTATAATCATGCAGTCCTATTAATGCAACCTAATACTAATAACACTAAATAAAGTATAATAATAACATATTTAATAAGAAATATGAAATGTAAATTTTATAAGAAATCTTCAATATTTTAGAATGTCATACTATTCGGTTAATTAAATAATCACTTCTTAAATTTTGCACAATCATTGCAATTCCTAATTTCACGCGAAGTTTGTTGTAGACTTTCGTAGCCAATACAATTACACTCTTTTAAAGTAGAGCACTTTTACATGATCTAGTTCTTAGTTGATCAGAACGACGCGACCGTGGCGACTCGATTTCTCTGCTTTATCGTTTTGACAATTGAAAAGTAGTCGTGTCTCGTCCCAATTTCAATCCCCCAAAACTGTGTAACGGTGTATAACGTAGGCTATAATCTACTGTTAGAAAGAGACAAAATACTTGGATAGCCTTGTTTTAAATTACGTTTTGTAATATAATTGACGGTGAAATCATTCTTTCGCACGAAACGTGTGCGTATAAATTTAGACGTAAATTATCAAAGTAAAACTCACCCCATGAGTTTTACCGTTTGGTTTTTTTTTAAATGATTATTTGCGTGGTATTGAGAAGTATAATAAAACAAGGAGAGTGTAATAATATACGAGTTAAAGCACTGCACTGTTATGATAATAATATGTAACACGTAGGAGAAGAAACTATTTTTCCGGATTTAAATCGAGTATATTTGTTTTTTCAAACAAACCGACGTTTCCAACCGTTGTCAACCGTGACCATGGGACCTGTAAAGGGCCCGAAACGTCGGTTTGTTTGAAAAAATAAATATACGGGATTTAAATCCAGAAAAATAGTTTCATTTCCTATGTGTAACAATCGCGAAAACCTAAGAACTCGATATGTAACACGATTTTTGTTTTTGGGTTATCAATAACATTGTAATAAATTAGTCGTCTGTCATTATTTTTTCATTTATTCATTTTGAAGTTTATATATATATATATATATATATATTATATTATATATTATATATATTTATATGCAGTGTGACATTTTGCAGACATTACATAAATATTTTCAAATAATGTTTACGAAATTGTATTTAATAAAATTTCAATTTAATCAGTATTAGGGCATTTTCTGCTTTATCACAAAATGTTTAAAAAATAAAAGTCATAATGTTTACGAAATTGTATTTAATAAAATTTCAATTTAATCAGTATTAGGGCATTTTCTGCTTTATCACAAAATGTTTAAAAAATAAAAGTCGATTTTGTCAATAAAGTTATCTTTATTACTCACTAATCGATCAATCGATGTTAAAAGATATTAATAAAATTGCTACTTTATGTTCTAATTCTTGTTTATTTAAATATAAGCTTTACTATTTCATATCGAGTATTTAGGATTTCGAGATTGTTACACATAGGAAATGGAAACTATTTTTCCGGATTTAAATGGCGTATATTTGTTATTTCAAACAAACCAACGTTTCGGTTAAGGCCCTGTACAGGTCCCATGATAGATGCTTTTGAGATAGGTCACTATTATTCTAGATAGCCATCGATATGTTATACAATTACTTATTTTAACAATATGAATTTTTTATTGAATTAAATCAGTTAGACTATGGGATATGTGAAGGGCCCGAAACGTTGGTTTGTATGAAAAAACAAATATACTCGACTTAAATCCGGAAAAATAGTTTCATTTCCTGTTTACTATTTAATATTGTCACTGTTTTGTTCCGCTAAATGTGGCAGTGTGTGTAGATGTACTAGAACGAGTATGTATGGAGGGTAACTCCGGACGGAACGTCATGGGAAGTATTTTGTTAGGCCCATATCGCACATCAACCTGGTGCAGCAAGCGTTACAGACTGAAAGTCAACAATACTGAGTTTCTAACCTTTTCGTCCACACCACTTAGATGTATTTTACAGTGGTCTGCTATTATAGTGGTTTATTTGTTTTGTGGAGAAATAAATGACTATTTATTTTTAACTGTTTCTTTGGCCGAGCCGGTTACCATGCTGGACTGCCACGCAGAGGTGCCGGGTTCGATTTTACGGGACGAATTTATGGTTATCTATATGTGTATCCATGGCACCCAAGACACAGGGTTTCCCTAGTGCGAGGCTAAGGGTGTGAACATTATTATTATTTACTTTATTTATTTGTATGTTATCGGTCCACCTGTCCAAATGGTCCACTTAAGACAGACAACATTACATTTACATTGTTTGAAAAGAGCGCAATATTTTGAACCAATTAGTACTTTATTTCATTTATTTGATTTAAAATAATAATACTACCTTTAAGTAATACTTTAAGTAATACCTTTAGTAGTTGGGAAAATATTTAACTTTTCTAATAATTTATGTTTAAGTTTAAATAAAATAATATTCCTTTTCTAGAAAAGGTAAAAAGAAATATTGAATTCAAAATTAAACCACTTTTACGTCGTTTTTTGTACAAAATAAAAAAGACAATTTTGCGAATGTTTCACTAATTTGTTCCTTCACAAAAGCCATTGTTTAAGTAAAGTCAATTCCTTTAAAAGTCCGGTATCCCATTCTAATGAGATTTTCTGAAGGGTTTTCCGTTTGAGCATTCTTGTCCCGTCCACAGGATAAGATTTTATTAAAAACCATTTCGTTTAATGAGCGCTCCTATTTATAGATATATTTTGGTCACGTCAAGAAATGTCACGTAATATCTACAGAGATTTTCATTAAAATTTATATTAGTTACGGCCAGTGGATTCGAGCCAATTGACCTTTATTTTAAAGAAATTAAAATGAATCTTCGATAATTTTTTTTCTACCACGGTATTAAGGTGAGGTGTAGAAGAAAATATTGAAAAAAATATTGAATCCTTTAGTGTTTAGTACATTTTTCATAAGACCGTTATTTAATAGTAAATACCTAAACCATTTTCGATCTAGTAAAACAGTTTTTCTCGCTTCTCCAATGGTAACTTGCCTAAAGAGTTTTTGAGCGATAGTATTTATTAGATAGAATTCTACTAAATTATTTCATGGATTTCTCATAGATGGCGCTACGTGAAAGCCATTGAAAAACCAAATAAACCAAGCACATAGAAAAATTCGTGAGGTCCGCTGGTTCGTTCCGTGGTTTGGTTGGCATAGCGTCTGACACGGTTTGCTAGAAGACGTCAGTTCGAATCCGGCCTTATTATGATAATTAATCTTTGTATTAATGATTATAACAAACTAGAAATAATTTAAAAAAAAGCTGAATATCAATTCAATAAAAAAATTATCTACTAAATTATATTAAAACCAGCTGGTGTCCGCGACTTTGTCTGTGTAGAATAAGTACTTCAAGTAGCCTACTGTACCATAGGTACTAACTTTCATAGTTTTATTGGTTCTCCATACATCTATATCTATATCAAAATTCATTAAAATTGGTTCAGTGGTGAAACAGAGTTACTTTCGAGTTTATAATATTAGTTTGGAAACATGAATGAATTTAATTTAACTACGAACAGTAAACAATAAAATAAATGGTTAAAAGAATTATCGAGTAGCATAGCACAACTGCCGTTTCGACAGAAAATTACACTTTCAATATATTAAAATTGGTTCGTGTAACCGACTTCAAATACACTAATTGAGCTGTAAAATTTTATGAGTTCTCAATTTAACGTGCATTGCAATGTATGATTACAACTCTATTTACGATTTGAATTTACCCAAATTTTCACATGCGGAAATGAATTAATTTAGGGTTAAATTTGTAAATTGATAAGACGTAATTTGTGTTACCACAAACACACAGAATAATGTACTTGTTATCATAGTCGCAGTAGAGCTCTTGAAGGGTAAGGGTGCTGGTGAAAATGCAGGCGCATAGGATTTGTCAATTTTTGTCTCAGGCTTCCCTTTGCGATTTAAAGTTCTAAGTGGACAGGTGTGTTACTTACCACCAGGCGCACGATTTCTTTGAAAACAGAAATTAACAGTGAAAAACATTACTGTACTATTTTGCATTCATTATTTAAAAGTAACAACGTAAATATTGTGCAAAGCCTTTATTTCTATAGCATTCACTCTACTTACATGCCCTTTTTACCCAACGGTCCTTATCAAGGTTGGGATCAGGGGTCTACTATGAGTTTATAAGGAACCAGATAGGTGTCATGCGCTTCAGAATTTAAAGAATTCAGTTTTACCACATAAACTGAACTGCCTGATTCCTGGCTGGTTCCTTATAAGCTCAAAGCAGGTCCTCAGACTTTAAACTAAGTACTAATGCGGTTTTTATACATTCGTAATAAACACTCATTTTCTTTTATTGTTCCATATATACCTTAATTGTGTTACACTGCTTCCCCAACCAATGGTTTCACTCGTCAATATGAACAACTCTTACCGGGGACTCCAGTAAAAAAATTTTAATAAAAATCATCAGTTCTTCATACACATTATATCAAAATATTTATATGTTTGTATAATTAGTGTAACGACATGCGAAACGTCTCCCGACATTTTGTCCTTAGTCGTCTTAGTAGCATAAACTTGTGCGTAGCACTTTCGTCCTTTTTACTATTGAAATAAGCACTTCAAGTAATGTATACTTGTTTGTGTCTGTAAATTATTGAATCTTTATCTGTTTAAGCCCCAGAAAAACAGGTATGGAAAACCTGGTAAACACACAATATACAGTAAAATGTAAATATAATTAATTACATGCTTCAGACCGAAGCAAATATCCTCATACCCTCAGTTTTGTATGAAAAACGTCAAAGTCTAATGATTTTTATTTCATAGGTAAGCAAAAAGCACTGGAAATCGCATATTGATTAAACTACACTGCTCATTCGTAAGGAAGATTCCCTTGGGAAGCATGAGCAAGAAACTCCAGGGGTTGTTCTTTATAAATCGCAAATTTTGAATACCAACCGGAGCGTTATTAAGAAGATAGAGAGCGTTAATTATAGAAGCGTTCGAGTTGCGGACACCGGCCCGTTACACCAAGTACCAAGTATAGAACCGTATACACTGCCTTATTTTTCTAGATATCATATGGTCGTATAGAATGTATAGCGTCAAGTTTTTTGTTTTTAGTTGTTGTCTGGGTCTGAATCACTTTACGTATTATGTTCATTTTGATACACGAAGCCTTTCGAGGTTATGTGTTAATGTTCTTTAGTGTTATTGTAATAAATCAAAGCTTTTCTCAACTGTGTCTTTTAACCAAAATTTCGGTTTCGGAAGTAAAAAAAATGTTCATTAAAACTTTAAAATTTGTACAAAGTTAATACAGATAAAGAATATCAAATTCAGTAATATTTGAAACGCTAATAAAAGTTAAACTCTACTCAAACAGAAAATCCTTTTAAGGGATTCAGTAAAGTGTTCAGAGATTATCAATAATTCCGCGAGTTAAGCATTATTTTCGGGAACACTCACAGTTTTTGGTTGTTACTCATAAAATATATTTTTAAAGATTGTATTGAAGATTTATGATGCTATATTTTATTGGGCTTAGCTATTAATAATTGATGGATATTGGATTTTTAGGAATTTTCACGGAAATATCCGTTGTCATTTAGCTATATAATATATTTAATGACACTTTTTATATTAAATTTTATATGACTAAGTTTATTACTGCTCAAATTCCATAGTATCTGTTATATTGGGAGCAATTTTTCATCATGCCTCCTGTGACACCGAGTAATTTCTTGGCTCGGTTCGGGTTGGGGTGGCTCAGGACGGGTTGGCTCGGTAATCTATGAGGCAGTGGTCTCTTTCTGTGAAGCGGTGATACTCCAGAAAGAAGTCGTAGAGCGCGGTAGAAAGAGAATGGCGCGTACCTTTGCGGCTACGGGCGATAGGAGTGGGGGCTCCGTTCGCCAGTAAGTATGGCAGCCGCGAAGAGGACCCGTGCGCGAGGAGAGATAGGAGGATAGCGCTAGGAGGATTTTCTCACAAAAAAATAACGGGTCGGCTCGGGTCAGGTTTGCTCAGTTAAATGGAAGACACAGCTAGCACTTACCACGCGGAATATCATCGTCAAAAAATAACGGGTCAGCTCGGGTCGGGTTGGCTCGGTTAACTGGAATACACAGCTAGCACATACCACGCGGAATATCATCGTCAAAAAATAACGGGTCAGCTCGGGTCGGGTTGGCTCGGTTAACTTGAATACACAGCTAGTACTTATCACGCGGAATATCATGGGCCTCATCGTTGCTTCACACAAGCGTTTGTCTATTTTACATTTTGATAATGGAAAAACGTATATTCCGGAATGGCTCGACACAGATTGGGTTGCTTTCACTCGGCTTGTTTCGGCTCGGTTCAAGTCGTCACAGCTTGGTTTGACGCTGCTAGAGAAAGTGATTGAGTATGGGACGATGCAACCGCCTAAACCGTCATCCCGCCTTTTTATCACCTTTGTTCTGTTTCTTGGCCACTTATTTTCAAATTTTGAACCGTTCTTTAATTTATTTGCCTCGTCATTCTCACTTTGTTTCGTTTCGTCGTCACTCTCTGCTCAATATCTGAAGCGAGCACTCCTGCTCATCTTCACCACTAATTTTAATCCGTTTACGAGTTACCGATTTAAATCATGTAACCTATCTACAATATCTTTAAAATCAATAACCTCACTAATATTTGTAAAAGTACGGCCCTTTCCGGGTAAGTTCTTTGCTGTCTCACACATGTAGTATTTAAATAGGGAGTGTTTTTTAATATTTTAACTGTTTTTTATACTATTTTTATTGTTACAGCCTTTTTTCCTTTCTTCATCTTTACTTGTTTGTATAAACAATAAATTCTTCTTGAGTAATCTAATATTACTGCTCCCTGTTGGCGGTTTACAAACTTTTCAAGTATATTTCACTCATACAATTTTGAACATCTATGGGTAAGCAAACATCTTTTTTAAAATCAAATTTAAAACACTTAAATGCAAATTGCGATGTCACTTTTTTAATTTAAATGGAATAATAACTTTTTAATCAACACCTCAAATAAAGAGCAAACCAAATACCAAGTGCTAAGAATTAAATTATCGAAATATATTATGAATGGCACTTACAGGAGCGACCTAATGCGCTGGCGGTAGGCGAAGAGAGAATGGTTAAGTGGCTAGACAAAATACAAAAACGAGGTAAATGGCAACCTCTACTCTATATTCACGAATTCAGTTTCAAGAAAGTCATAATTTATTCTGTCTTTCTGACCAGTACACATAGAATATAAAATTAATACCCATAAAAAAAATAATCAAAAAATCGAAACTAAGCCTCTACTTCTAAGCAAGCTACTGAAGTATGGCGATTAGGTATGTCTATTATTATCAATGGCAGTAATGTTAAAATTGTAAACGTGTAAAGCATATAGATGGCGTCCCGAATCCAATCAAGATCCTTTTTAATTGCGTGTATCCGTTAATTCGGTATATTTTAAGATGCCAGGTAAAGCCCTATACACTCATTCCCAAAAGAAAATGCCAGCACCGGCGGTAACAGCGAATGATATTAAAAAACGAAATAATCCATTTCCCAAACGAACTTGACCCATAGATGCCTACAAATGACTACGATGATTGTCTATATAATTATGTCTAAGTTTTCACCATTCAAGTTGCAAGAGCTACCTAGCTCATATAACTTGAATTGGACTTGCATGATGGGACTGAAAAGTTACCGACTGCTCCAGTTTAGTTACACGTAGATATTTAAATTGTAAAATTGAAGTACAAACATAGACACACAGCCATTTATACACACGTACAAACACTCGAAAGAATGGAGGGAATCAATTGGACGGAAAGAAAGACCAATACAGAGGTGTTAAGAATGGTGAATGAAAGGAGAAGCTTATTATAGACAATAGAGAATCGAAGGGGGAAAATGTTTGGTCATCTGATGCGTCACGACAGTTTTCTTAGAAATATAATAGAAGGGAAGATCAAAGGAAAGAGAGGCCGAGGAAGACCGAGAAGAAGTTATTTAGAGCAGATAAAGGAAAAAGTTACTGTAGTATCGTATCACGAAATCAAGGCTAAAGCGCTAAACAGAGATGATTGGAGATTACTCCACCGACAAGAGCCTAGCTATTAAATGAGATAAAGAAGACAAACACTCGCAAATAGAAATAAACTAACTATCATTTACGGCGCCGTTAATTTTTTTTGTAACAGTAGAGTTCCTTGTGACAGAGTTCGTCAAGGGAAGTGCCGTCAAGCAGTAATGTGAATTTACTGCGTTTCGGTTTTGAAAGGTAACGGTGCTGGTAAAAGTACAGGCACATAGCACTTGTCAAATTACGTCACATGGTCATGGGCGCGGTAGCAGTGCCCCTCGGAGCGTTGCGATTTTTCCACGCTAGCGTGGAAAAGGTTTTGGAATTCGAACTTAAATGTCGTGCACTTAACTTACCTGCACCTAACTCGATGAAAAAAACATAACAACACGTTTAACTACGTGATTTGTCGTATATTACATAGGTAATATAAATCCGTTGGTATATTTTATTCTTATTATTCTTGACATTAAATTGACATAACAAATTTTATTCATTAAATTCTTTTTGATGTGTGAATAAATAAAACTGAAATGTTTATTGTTCAACAGTTTTTCAATCATCTACCATTTTCCTCGCCATAGTGGTTGGGTGTTTCGCTCGGCAACAAAGTTGTTTTGCGCCTCGTGCCTTGAAACCTTCGCTACGATCAGGATTCTATTTTTGAACCACTCGCTTCCCTCGTGGTTCAATCTTGGACTCCTTTGTTCGTTCATGTTTCAATAAACGCCCTCGCGTCCAACAACAAATTATTATATACTACTACTTATTCGATAATAATAACATATTATTCATAATAATAATACTATATTATTCGAGGGAAAATCCTAACACTGCGATTCCGTACTTGCGTAAAACTGTGCAATGCCATCTGGTGTCTTGTGAGTGATCTACAAAATACTCCTATTTCGTTATGGCTGTGTATGCATATAATTCCGGTGACTTCGGTGTCCTTAGTAGTTGCCAATAGTATAAAAGCTTTGTGGTAACGTTCTGTGGTCGGGTGTTAATTGACAGATTGAGTGAAACGGCACTCCGCCAGCATATGGCTACGTTACTCCAGTAATGAGAGCTTAGTTTCATTTACGTATCCAGCCGTTTCTATTCCATGCAGACATGCTTGTTTAGGGTTTTCCATTGTTACATCAGCTTTGCTGTACTTTGACTTTATGTGTTTTGATTGATGTAACAGGAATATGTACTTATCGAGTTCTTAGGTTTTCGCGATTGTTACACATAGGAAATGAAACTATTTTTCCGGATTTAAATCGCGTATATTTGTTTTTTCAAACAAACCGACGTTTCGGGCCCTTTACATATTATATTATATTTTAAATCCGGAAAAATAGTTTCATTTCCTAAGTATATACTTTCTTTTGCACATATTAAGGTTGATTTATTGTACAGTAGCTAATTAGGAGGTAGTGTTAGAAATTTGAAACAAAACTTCAGCATGTCTTTATAACGAATGTAATGGTAAACCCATAATGTGCGATTCCAATGTCCATAATAATGAATGTACTAGACAAAGGCCCCAATAGCCAGAACAATAGGTCTGGCACACTACCCAGAACACCTGTACCATAACCAATTCAGAAAAGCTTGTTTCCGAATTTAACCCTGCCGGAAATCGAACCAGATACCTTTTCGTCATGTAGAGTACTTTTAACCTCTTAGCCACCGAGACCACTAGAAAGTAATTATTTACAGGAAATGGGACTATTTTTTCGGATGTAAGCCGTACGTTTTGTTTTTTCAAACAAACCCTTGTTTTTGTTATTTCAAACGAGAAAACGTTTCATTTCCTATGTGTAACAATCGGGAAAACTTAAGAACCCGGTACGTAACTATCGACTTGAAATCGACGTTGTTGTATAATTGAGTTTCCGGATGTCTTCAGGGCAAAAGATTTAAAAATATATACGGTCTATTTAAAAAAGGCCCACCCGTTTACCGCGCCTCCCTTCTGTAACCGAAAGATTTAAACCCGATAATGTGAAATGAATCAGGCTAAAAAGAGAACTTTGTACATTTAATAGACAAAGAAGATAAAGAAACATTTAAAAATATGAAAAAAGAAAGCAGGTTATGTAATTATCAGTGCGTTAATTCTCCTTGCACTCGAACAATTCAGTTTTTTTCTTCATAATATCAAGTGACGGGACGTACTATTCAGTGCGCCTGATGGTAAGCTACACGCCTGTCCATAACAGCAGCAGTGCCACTCAGAGCTTTAAATCGCAAAGGCACCTCCACTGCGCCTGTCACCCTGAGACATAGTTCCATGTGCCCGTAATTTCACTAGCACCCTTACGGACCTTAAGGAGATTCACTACTACAAAAATAAAAATAAAAATATAATGAAGGCATTAATATTATACTCCTCATTAGTTGTAAATAGTTGTTTGATTTTTATTTCATCTCTGTTTAATGTCTTTTTATTATTAATACTATTGTCAAAATTCCAGGTCAAAATATTTATTGCGTCCATTAAAATGTTACAAGGGAATTATGGCGTCAGTCATGGGTCCGTTTAGGGTACTACTGGTCATATACCCGATGTTTGATGATAAAGAACCTAGAAGTATGTAGATTGTAGCAATGTGAATAACACACAAAAGTAAAGTTTCAGTTGTATAGCTATTCTTTTCTACGTACTTATGATAGTAATAATAAATAAGCCCGTCAAACAGCAGAGCTGTTTATTGGCGGAAACACACTCTCATGTTTAGCAAAATACCTGAACATTACTTGATTTGAATGATATTAGATAGGTACATGATTGGAAATGGTAACTAGTAAAAACAGACGAGGGTGTAATTACATAACTTGTTACATTAGGTAGTGACGATGGAACGAAACAAAGATAGAATGACGAGGCAAAGAATTAAAGAATGATTCAAAATTCGAAAATAAGTGGCCAGAAAGAAAGGCAGAGCATATACCTATGCCTATCTTACCTTTTGCAGATCATAAAATACACTTATATAAATAAATCAGAATCAGAATACAACGCTTAATTATCTGAAATTTGTAATAACAATTTCTCTTCCGTTTTAAATGATAATTTAGATAAATTATTTTCGTCAACATTCAGATCATTGTAAATCAAAAGGGCCTACACGAGCGGGCGGGCCGTCGGTGCTCAAGGTCAACTTGCACCGCGAATAGCTCCAGAATTTTAGCTAGAAATGACGAAATGTGCGGTAAATGAGTTTAAAAATACGTCAGACAAACATAAAATAGATACTAACATCACATTCCACAAGGAAGTAACGCGTTTCAACTTGTATTTTTATATAAATATTCATTAAAACCAAAAATTAACCTACTACTAAAACTAGCCTACATGAATTTGATTTTTGCCTCACTTGTGACAGTTCGTTTGATATGAAACTATCATTCTATGCGTTATTATTCTAAGGTTCTAGGTATAATATATTCTTTATTGTTAACAGATCTAGTGGTATAAGACTGATCAGCACAATTTTCAAAGTCAACACTTTTGTATTCCTCCAAAGCCAATAGTAGTTTTTTCTTTAACTGGCTATACATTACAAATTTTGCTGCTCCATTACACAGAAACTAATGCTGTCAAACCAGAAACAGAACCTTTGTTGAAAATTTGTTACATGATGTAATTGACTAGCATCGATAAAAGGAAATGGTAGCATGAGCGGCTGTGATGGAGGATGCATTTGAGTGTGAGCATAAAATATCGGTTTACTATTTGTTTTTTTAAATAGATGTCTTTCTACGTTAGTTACCAATTTATAAATTTATTAAAAGTATGTGTTACGTTAATAATAAGTATCATTTTGATAAGTTTAATTCAATAAAGAGCTAGTTTTCTAAATTGAATTCCAGAAAATCACCTCCAAATTGCGAAATAAACCATTGTCACCGAACAATATCAGTAAAACGTACACAATTGCTCTTTTTTAGAGGTGGAGCAATATCCGCAGGTGGAGGGCGCGAGTTTATTTTCAATTCCGACAACAATACGTTGTTTTTCTCACAAACTACCCACTTAAATATAATGCGGACGATACCGCGCGACGCGAGCGATAGTGTGTTTTTGTTCTTCATGTTTGGGATAAGTAGTGGATGAAAGGCGATAGAGTTTTTAGTCTGGATCCTATCAAACACCTTCGAATGTGTTTTCCTTGGAGATGACATTGATGATGACAGCTTTGTGTTATTTTGTTTCACTTATTACAAACCAGACTGGTTTATTCAAGACTGCCTTGACTTCTCGTTGATGTTTAACATGGTTCTATTTAGACATTCCTGTGATAAGAAAAGAGTAACTCTGGGGATCTAATAACACTATACCTATTTCTGCAAGCATGGTAGAGCATTATTGTGTTTTCGTTTTGAAGGTTCTGGTGAAACTACAGGCACATGGGACTTGTTATAGGCACTTCAACTGCCTCCACGGCTGAACGGTTACTAAGCTGGACTGCCACACAGAGATCCCGGGATCGATCAAAAAATAAAAACTTACGGGTAGGCGTTTCGCTTAACAACAGGAATACGAATTCCTTGTCCCGTCACAAGTTATCAAACCTTCGTTTTTTTTTCTTATCGTATTGATGTCATACACTTTAATATTGTGGTCCAGAATTCATCAACGCCGACCGCATTATTTATTAGACCGCGAATATTAGACCGCGTTAAGTTGCAGGACATGATATGAGATGAGCCATCGTTTGAATAGCACCAAGATTTCCACATCGAAAATGGTAATTCATGTCCAGGAAGAAGATTCTCAGAAGGCAAGACAAAGGTAGACCATGATCTATCGCATCAAAGATTGCATCACATCAGAGCTGCCTCAGTGGTAAAAAAACCAGTAGAGCTCCTTGTGAAAGACTTGGTTCAGGGAAAGGAAGAGCTGGAAGAGCTGCCACTTCACCTATTTCTGTCGACAAGCAATAATGCGAGCATTACTACGTTCCGGTTTTGATGAATACGAGTGTTGGTGAAACTACAGGCACGTGGGGCTTGGCAACTTATGTCTCAAGGTGACGGGCGCAGTTGCAGTATATAGTTATAGGCAGGTGTGTCGCTTACCACCAGATGCACGATTAACTTAATAATCTTAGTTTTATAGAACGAGAACGGCAATGCGAATCGAAACATTAAATATTGCAAAACCATATAAAAACAGACGCCCCGCTTCTGCTTTAGCAATTGGACTTTATAAACTAAAAGTTCCACACGAAAGTATTTTATTTAGAAATATTGTTTCGGGACACATTTGAAACCCCTGTGCATACGTTACACGAGGTATTGATCTGAGGGTGGAAAAAGAGCAATTTAAATTCCCTCGTATACTTTAAATAGATGCCGAAACCCTTATCAGCTTTGTGTGGTGAAAAATGAAAATGCATTATGTCGTCTTAAAACTTTTGGGGTAAAATATTGTATGGGGTTAATATTTATGTTTGTAAAAATGCGATGAAATAGTAGAGAATGGTTTGGGATGAAACTTGAGGCATTAGATAACTGTAGACCTTGTCAAATTCCATATTGAGATATCTGCTATATGGCCAGCATTTTCCGTATTATGTTGTTGTTTATGGTGATGCCGTTTCTATGAATCAGTTGAAAGATTCCTACGATGTCTTATTAACATTTTTTGTTATTTTTATATATAAAAACATTTATTTTTAAATTATTATTTCGTTGAAAACCAAATACAAAGATTCGACAACAAGCACATAGAAAAATTCGTGAGGTCCGCTGGTTCGTTCCGTGGCTTAGTTGGTATAGCATCTGGCACGGTTAGCTCTAGGTTCGAATCCGGCCGGATCGAAGAAATTTTTTCCAAGTGTTCGTTGTATTAATAATAACAAACTATTGGAGTAATTACACAAAAATTATTGTATATCAATTCAACACAAATTAAAAAAAAAATATAATTAAATATTTTTTATTATGTATAAGTACTTTAGTATCATTTACAGTACCATTGTAGAAAAAAATGAATATGGGTTAAACCACTTTTGCGCTGATTGCCCCAATTATACAAAACAATTTCTATAGGTTGCAGTTTAAATAGAACCTACTCCATAAAACCTACTCTATATTGCAAAGTTTGTCTTTAAAATCCATCTCATTAGGCTACAGTGAAAGCGAACAAATTGTCCCACGAGCTTTTACGGAGTATACCGAACGCAACAATGCGCTTTAATGATGTTAGAAATATGAGACGAGCCCTCTACATCGCTCTTGTGAAATCACCTGGAAAATGTTTTTAGTATAAAACTAAGTCTATAATCTTTCACGTTTATCAATTCAATTGTTTGCTTACAAACATTACAGATATTGTTATAATGACGTCAAAATTTTACATTGATTTATCGAATGTACTAATGTCTGAGAAAAGCCATTTGCTATTTAATAGTAATTAAACAACTTAATGACTAATAGAATTTTTCTATGACAATTTGTCTAATTTATGACATTTGTATATGACGGATTTTCAGATCTAGGTTTAGACATGGTCGGAGTAGACGTTAGTGGGTTCACGAGCGGCAAAAGTAACTCGCAATACGATCATTGTTTTATAATTGCATAATAAATGTTACAAAATAATCATTTCCTTGCCTTATAGTTATACGGACAAGAAACACAGTGCAGTTTTGCCGGTAGAGGGAGCGGTGTAACTTCCTCGGCATATATTTATTTTGACGTTACTCAAATACCATAAATCGCAAAGATCTGAGGGTCACTGCCATTTGATTGGGCCTGTCACCTTGAGACAAATCCACCAACACCCTCCAAAACTGGAACGCGGTAATGCTCACGTTATTGCTTAGTGGCAGAAATTGGTAAAGTTTACTCCCATAGATGAACTCATTCACATGGACCTCATAAATATGTCACTTATTCATTGTACCTGACTTTTTTATTTAGTTTGTTTTATATTCTGTGCATAGTCGCCTTAAAGTGGAGTGTTACACGACTAAGTTCTGGCAGGCTCAAGTGAACTTTTAATGACCTACTTTTGGAATAAGATTGGATTTGCCTCCTATGAAAACATTATACCTACCTCGAAAAATTACACCTTTCCTACTTGTAGACCGTATTTCAAAAGGTTTAAGATTCAAAAGAACTCTAGCTTTATAGACAAGTTTTTTTTGCAACCGCCCAGTTACTTGGTCTCATACTAGCGCTACCCAGAATGGTAACCTATCACAAGCTAGAAACATGATTTACAGAATTTTGTTTCACTCTTTTGACATATAGACAAGGTATTGGTGTCCAGATTTTTATTTCCCCAAGAAACTGTTTGACCAATGTATCTAATTGAATATTTTTATTTTGGTAAGAAAACGATACCTATAATACATTTTTATCCATAATACAGTCGTACCATCTAGGTAATGCAAACAAATTCAGTTCATGCGGCTTTTTCATATACTAACCTAACCGAAACCCACATGAGAGGGTCGACCTAGCTAGGAAATGCAAATAAATTCGGTTCTGGTACTCGCCTCGATGCAGATATATTTATTGAATACTCAAGACCATCTGTTTTTAAATTACATTTCAGACGACAGCAAAAACATACTACAACGGTACAACGAAAATTACGTACGTGCACCAGCAAAGTCCAGAATGTAAGCTGCACAGTAAAATTGTATGGCGGTACAATTTAATCTAAGAATAATAATTTTGTCGTAACGAATTTTCAACAATCTAAATTATATGGAAAAGTGACAGTATAACAGACATGATTAGACCAAACAACCTTTTGCCCAAAGAACGTACGTCCGAACGAACGTACGTACGTATGTACGTGTAATAATTATTCTAACAATAGGTTTGCCGACAAACGATACTTCTGCTGTAAGACATTTCTGTGTTGCAAATTTATACCAAAAATGTCATCGCACTAATGAAAAAAAGTCGAACCGTTTTCGGAAAAAAGAAATTCGAGTTTGTGATTTACCACCCAGAACACTAAGACAAGAACCAATTTACTAAAGTTTATTTCGTAAATTGCTCTTACCGGGAATCGAACCTGGGATCTCAGTCAGCGCCGCAAATTGCAAATGCAGAAAATGCAGTTCAGCATTCAATTTTATAACAAAATAACCAATGTCGTGATGAATGATTACTATAAGAGCCTATGCACCCAGTGTATTTTACGTAAAGGGCGTATTTTTCACAAACGTGCGTTTACGACGCCGTAGAAGCTCAAAAAGCAGATTGTTGCGTTTGTGTCGATTCAAACGTGCGCGACAAGCGCGTTCGAAGCTCGTCGTGTCACATTTTACACGCTTTTGAATTGATTCAATCGCGCGGAAACATCGCGTTGGAAGCAAGAAGTTTATTATTCCACTGGAGTATACACTTAGAATTTCATGTAGATGCTTCATTTCAAAAACTAACTGAAATTAACAAACGAAGCTTAAATTAAAACTATCTCATCGAAATGCGCGATACATACGCGCGACTACAGCGCGTCTGTGGCGCGTATACGCGCAGATGACGCGCGTTTTCGACGCCACTGAATTTGTGAATGTGTGCAAAGGTTTACTCGCTGCGACTGCATCGCCTTTGAATCGTGTTAACGCGCGTCATCTAAATGTTACTAAAGGACTTTAATAAAAAATATAATTGTAAAAAAAACCTACTTCAAAACTTTGCTAACACGCTTTCTCTGTTTTCGTTGCCGTGCCACCCTCAATGACAATTGAAAATTGAAACGCAAATGGAAATGAATCATATCATTCCAAACACAAGGTAGTTGTTGTGCACTGATGAGGAGTTTCTCTCGCCTGTCTGCCATTTTCATCATCACATCAGTCACGTCGCCATAATATTTCATTTTCATTGAGATTACACCTATGTACCTATGTGCCAAGTTTTATTACAATCGATTAATTGGATTTGTCGTTTAATTCGCTACATTTTCTACAAATTTAAATCGGGATGGTTAAATCCTACAGTTAAAAAACTAAGGCCTTATTCAGAGTGGCGGCGGGCGCAGGTGCGGGCGCGGGTGCGTGTTAATCAAATGTATGTACACGCTCATTGCGTTCACAGTGAACGCGCGGGTAGATCTATTGGCTCGGTCCGCCCGTACCCTTCACAGTGTTTGGTCCAGCGTCTAGCATCTGTCTGCGATTTCGACGTGTGGATCTACCCGCTCGTAGCTGCTTCGGCACTGTGAAAGACGCGCGCCCGCACCCGCCGTGTAAAAAATACAGTAAATTAATAACGTCTTCCTTCAAAGTCGGTTAACCAACACAACCTCTTTTTTCGAAGACGGTTAAAAAAACGTGATAAATTTTAAGCCCTCGCTTGTGTAAACAAAACATTTTTGCGCCCGGGAATGTCGTTTACAGCATGTCGAGATCGCGACAGAGCCCTATTGCGCGCATTTCACCATGTACCGTCGTCACTATTAAGTAATACACTCAGTGTAGCATTATCCACTAAGTTCTAGTGCTCTTCATTATGACATATTCCTAAATGAAATTTCACGTTCCCTACAGTAATTCAAAACACAGAACTGTCGAGAGCTCCCTGTCTGGGACTGAATTAATTAAACATTTTTGCGGTTTCTTTGGGACCTCTATGGGATCGAAATACGTACTACTTTTAATAACATATAATTATTATAGCTAGACAAAAGCTTTGTATGTATTAAGGTGACTTTAGATCACCATAATTCTACCATAACGAGTTGCTCCACATGGGTCTCTTGTTCGATGTGCTCAATGGTCGATTGGACTCCCCGGATTTGGTACGTCAAATACGGGTGCCTACGCGACAAACTAGACTCACGTCTTTGTTTCATATACCGTTTCATACTACAAATTATGGCAAAAACGTTGTGCTCACCAAATTAGTCAGGAGCAATAATAATCATTGTATTGAAGTAGATCCGTTTGTAGATAACAAACACACATTTCAATCCAAAATCAAACTCCATATTATTAAACGCAATACGTAGCTAATTGTTAAATTTTATCATAATAGTGTACCAGTTTGTGTACAGTTCACAGTTATTCATAAGTACATTTCGCTCTCGCATGTAATTAGAGGACAATTATATTGGCTTTGTTCTGTTTTATATCATTTTAATGTAATCTAGTAATAATAAGCAGTTATTGTCCCAAATAAAATAAATAATAAAAATAACGTATATAAAGCATTTCTGTAATGGTGACAAAAAATTTGCGAAAGTAATAAGATCTGAGAAAAAACCTTATGCCATTTAAAAAACAGTTAAACAACTTATTGATTAATAAAATATATTACACTTTGTGCAATACTTTGAACAATATTTAAATGATAAATCCCTAACTTCATTTAAGACACGTCTTTTAAGACATTTGTGTATTTATTTTGAACCCACACAACTATCACTGCGTTAAATTATTGGCCGACTAATTAAATCCATATGTGCACGCCCTGGTTTAGTCTGTAGAAATGCATGTGAGTAAATGTGTAATATTTCGTCAATATGTTTGAATGCCAAATGTTTGGCCGGACACAGTGAAAGAATACTTATTTTGTACATGTGAACTTCTATACAACCTGTGTTTTCACAAATAAATGTATTAAGATTGTAGTTTAAATAATATCGTGGATAGAAAACATTTATGTAAAATTTTGATGTTGAAATTATCCTCTATTCCACTAAGTTCAACTATAAGTTCAATCAGTTGAACTCGGACACAAATATTCCAATTAGCTCAACTAAGCACAACTTTACGAAAAGTTGAACTTTTTGGACGAAATTCATCCTGTTAGTTCAACTTTCCAATTATTTAAATAATAGTTCAACGTATAACTGATAATATTCCTTATTATCTTTATGAGTAGTAGGAGAACCAAACCAAAGTAGGAGCACGAGAAAGGAGCGAACATGTAAGTTCAACTAATTAACTCGACTAAAAAAATAACGTTAATAGTATTATTTATATAAAATAATATTTTTATATAATTATCCATCCACAATATAACTTAAAGTTAACATTGGGGGTCCAGTAGGGCATGACAATACTAGAGGTGTTTTATACATGCGTAAATTATATTCTATTTAATTACATATTTATTCATTGTTTAATATCAACAACAACAACGTGTTCAACTTAACATGTTAACAGTTATACGTTGAACTATTATTTAAATAATTGGAAAATTGAACTAACAGTATGAATTTCGTCCAATAAGTTTTTGAAAAGTTGTATCTAGTTGGTATATTTGTGTCCCTTTAATTCAACTAATTGAACTTGTAGTTGAACTTGTAGTAGAATAGACGCAAATTATCTACTATCTAATCAATAGTTCTTGAGGTTTATATAATCTTATTAGTGTAAAAGAACCGAATTTCTTTTCTTTCTTTTTCTTTTGAGTAGGAAGTTACGGCTCTGTTCATTAAACCAATAAAGTATTACAGTACTTGATGAATATTTTCATAATAAATAAACATAGGAAATGAAACTGTATTTTCGGATGTTTTGTTTTGTTTTTACGATACTAAGTGACGGGACGAACAAGTCGTGCGCCTGATGGTAATCGATACGCCTGTTCATAACAGTTGCAGTGTCACTCAAGCTTTAAATCTCAAAGATCTAAGAGGCACTGTCATTGCGTCCGTCACTCTGAGACATAAGTTGAAAAGTCCCATGAGTCTGTAATTACACCAGCACCCCTTACCCTTGCTCAGATTACTGCTTGGCGATAGAAATAGGTAAGGTGGCAGTACTTCCCTAGACGAAATCTCTCACAAGGAGCTCGACTGCAACTAAATATTGTCTATTTGTTTTTTCAAACAAACCAACATTTCGGGTCCTTTACAGGTCCCATAGTGACGGCTGGATGATCTGTAAAAGTCTCGAAATGCAGGTGCGTTTGAAAATAAACAAATATACGCCACTTAGATCCGAAAAAATGATTTCAATTCCTATGTGTAACAATTGCGAAAATCTAAGAACCCAATTTTTTTGACAATCGTATTATTGTGCTGTGATATTATTACATACTATTTATTCATATTTTAAATATTGCCTAATAGTGTTTAGCAAATTGTACAGCGAGGCGCTGTCACAAGTAAAAGTATATGTATATAAAAGATCTAAAGAAGAAATCTAAATCTAGATAAAACGATATCAAAGACGAAAAAAACGGCATCTAAGTAAAAAAAAACCGATACAAAGGAAAGGTAAAAATCGTCATTTATAAAAAATATAAACCCATATTTAAGAGAGACAAAACAATTCCCAAATAAATAGTCAAGATAAGTAAGGTAAAATAAGGAATTACTAAATACCAAAGTACTATATCTCATTCATAAATATTTACCTTCAACAACTCACGCAATCTGACAATCTTTTCTAAGTAAAACAAATCCATGCATAACACATGTTCCCGTTATTCATATCATGCATTATTTATGTCATTACAGATATCGAAGAAGCCCTAAACTACTAAGGGTACATAATATGTAGTTGGATACAGTCGGAGATAAAAGTGGTTCTGCAATTACTATTTAAACTGTAATATAAACCCATCACCAAACTACAACTAAGCACAGCGCGTTCCTTAAAAATACTGTAAAACGCGGAAATATATAAAAAAAATACTAAAACATTAAACCATGTCCAAAGGGGATTTTAATATTAAATATAATTTGTACTAATAAAAACTAGTTTTAAAGCAGATATTTACGAGGCAATTTTAAAAAAACATGCCTAATTGATTTTTTAATGAGTAGTAGAAACCTGGTGGCTTTTATGTCGGTCTTTATTTATTTGTTTTTGAGACAATCAACTCTTGTTGTCCATGAATTACATATAACAAAGTTGAAACAGTGACACAGAGACTTATATCGAATTCTGCTGCAATTAAAATTTGCCACGACAGAAAAAAAAACAAGTTGATTCAATGAAATTAAAAAAAAAAAATCCGACCGGATCGAAGGAATTTTTTCTGAGTGTTCGATCTTTGTATTAATAATTATAAAAAAAATAACTCAAACCATAACTTAAATAATTTTTAACAACAAGATAATCTAATTAAAAATACTTTAAGTATATATAATATACAATTATATAAATTAAAAATACACAGAAAAAAAAATTGACGCAGACGTGAGAGCACAACTTGATTGTGCGCTTAAATCTCGAAGGACTATTCGAAAAACTGTCGACGAGACAGTCACCCAGTTATATGAATGCATAGCTATAATGAAAACTATATAATAATAACGCATATACTCATAGTCCCGCGCTAGGGAAACCATTTATCGCGGGTGCCAAGGACACAGATAACCACAAATTCACGAGAGAAATAAACGTAACCATTCAGCCACAGAGGCAGTTAACATCCTAAAAGTATGTGATTTGACTATAGACACTAGTCTCCTGTGTCCGTCATTGTACTGACTCTACCTACACTTGAATACGAAAGCAACGGTAAATAGGAACGTGGTTCCACTCCGGTGGCTCATGCACAGATAAAGAAGCCTATAACAAATAATAATAATAGCAAAGCGAATATAGTACATAGTTTGAATTTCACTACAAGTAGTTATCATTCAGTTTTCTAATGTAATTAAAAATAAGAAAAACTAATCATGGCTTTGATAACTCCATAGACTTTGTACCAATGAAGTAAAAATAACAGACGTACCATGTGTAGTTTGAAAAAGTGCTTTTGTCAAATTTAAAATTTGTCATTCTCATTGGATATCTATTTACAGCGATGAGTTTTCATTTTACTTAGTACCAACCAGTGAAGTCATAACAGCAACAATGTAACAAAGTGGAATTAAAAAAAAAATGTCGCGCTTGAAAGTAAGCATCTTTATGTCAAAAGAGCTAATCCACTTTTCGCGACGACTACTTTGTACTTGTTTAGTAACAAAAGTATCACAAGGGTGCCAAGCGTACCTCAGGGGTACGCTTGTGAGCGAATTACAGTAATTACGACTAACCCTCTAGGGGATAATTTGTGGGATTCGGACCCCAGTGAAACCTAACGCTAAGGGTAGGTGACAATCTGATTCCTCACTGAGGGAACATGGTTCTATGATGGCAAATGTTGTACATGATATTACGATCGGTTTCGTTTTTATTAATTATCAAACATATCGAGCCATTACCGCGACATAAAGCAGTAAGCGACAAAAAACAAATTTTACAAGAGGGTTATTTCTAATATTTCTGTATATAAATGTGGTACTAAATTGAATTTTAATGTATAATAATGATTTTCGTAACCGATTGTGTAACAGCTAAATTTTTTTAAAACAATGAATGTTAAGCCTTTTTTGGCGCTTATTATCTACCGAAGATTTTTGAGGCTTTCAGGCGTTAAAAATACGAAATAAAATGCGACACGTCTATTATCACTTTCTTTATAGTAAATGACGAAAATTAGTGACGTTCTATAACGGTGGCGATAAGTGGGGTCGCTTACGTTATGATTTTTTAATACTGATTCTGCCGGTTACACTAAATAATAAAAAACTGTTGAGCTAACGATAAACTAAGCTTTTGATTTCTATTTGATATGATTTTATAATTGTTTAGGTAAAAACGTCGCTTGTAATAATGATTTTTTTACTATAAGTTAGATTAATATATTATTATGATTATTAATCTTTGTATTATTTTCTTAATTTTGAATTGAAATCAGCTGAATAGTTTTAATTTTGAATTTAAAAACGCATAAAGTGTAAGTTGTAGTGTAAATTGTAAGTCAATGAAGAAAATGTGAAAGCAAATACGTACGTAGATAAGAAACATCATCGTATTCATTGTTAGGGCGTTTATTATCTTACTTTTCTGTTTAATCGCTATTTAAGTAAAAACTGTAAAAAAGTTGGATCGCGGGGTACTAGTCAATAAATACGTAGAATTGTCGCAAGTGGCAAGTGCACAACGTCTGGTTTGATGTCGTCATGCGTTCCGGGTTGACAAATAGAGCGGGTTGACAAATAGAGCGAGTTGACAAATAGAGCCATTTGCGCGACATTAAAAAAAAATTAAATATAATTTTAGGGATTCTGAATTAAGTTATATTTTTCTTGGTTGTATAATAATGTATAGCACATATATACATTGTGATTAGTTTTAAGTAACTTCTGAATTGTTGTTCGATTCCATTTTTAAAAACCAGAATTACAAAAATAAAAAACCCACTGTTTTGAGTTTTCCGTACAGCCTCTATGAAGAACTCTCATTTTTTTAGCATAATATGTACATTCGTATGTGCGTTATTCTCGTATAAATTTCATTATGCCTATGAATCGCACATATTCTACTTGTGAAAATTTTTTAACACTAGTATTAAAATCCTTATGAAATGTCACGTCTACAAATTTATGTAATATATTCTATGACTGTCATAATCTTAATCACGTTTACGCCACCGTAAAACTAATTACCTAACTCAGACGTTTATTACTGGAGCTGGGATACTTTTGCATTTGCAAGTTTTACAGTTTATGTTAAATTTATAAGAATGCGTAGATTTTGGTCAATGTAACGATCTTTTGATATGTGTAAGTTTTATAATGAATTATCTATTATATATTTATAATGCATGTATATATCCATATAATCATATTTTCAAAGTATATAGGGTTATTTGTAAGATACTGTCAACCTCATAGAACTATATTAGTAACATCATAAACAACATAATCAATTTCAAGTCTTATAATAACACATCAGGTGTTACTTTCGTATAAAAATAAAAAAATATTGAAATAGATTCCTCTAAACGGTAGTAACAAAAAAAAAGAGCCAGAGCAAATATCAGTCCGATGCAAAATGCAGGAGCGGGGATGGGAATTGTCGGGGAGAACGCTTGCGCGTTTGAACTTACTACCAAACCGATACCTTCAATACGTCAACTTAATTTTTCTGTATCTGTTTTTTGTTTCTTTATTTTTTTTCACAAAGTTCGTTTTTTGCTTTTTTCGAATTTTGTTTTATTTTATTCTTTTTTCACAAAATTCGGGAAACATAATATTAGTAAATGACCATAAAATAAAGTTAAATAGTGTTCATTGGAGGTATCGAAATACAGAACTAAAAATATCAAATAGCACAATAGAAACTTAAAAGTTGATTTTTGGTAACTTTATTATGTTTTACAAAATGTCATGGAACAAAAATTGTTGCTTATGATGTTAGAAAAGTAGCCCTGAGAGGTTGTTAATATTTTACAAATCACCCTGTATAAAGTGAACCATAATTTAATAATTGGTTTTGAACTTAACAACTATCTTACTGATGATGAAATTATCAATAATGTATGTGGCATCCACCTGAAACAAAGAAAACAGCTTTGGTTAGTATTGCGAAGGGTGCGAAAGTAACAATTTAATATTCTTTTTTTTTATTATTATAATTTTTGCACACATACATGGGTGCCATGGACACGCTGTGTTAGACTTATACAAATTACACCCATACTTACGAAATAAACAAATGCAGGTGTTATAAATATTTCTCCCGGCACGGGAATCGAATCCGGGACTTCTGCGTGGCAGTCCAGCTTGATAGCTGTTCGGCCACAGGCAGTTAAAATAAATAAAATTAATGAAGAGAATCTAATTTTTTTTACTATTTTGACTGAACAATATATCAATTTTTCGAATAAAGGCATATAATTTGATTAAAAGTGTTTACCATAGCATTTAAGTTTATTTGAAAACAGCAATTCCTAGAGTTTCTTGCTCGTTCTTCTCAGTGAAGTCAGCGTAGTGAACGAGAAGTACTTTAAACGTGACATTTTCGAGTGTAAATTTATTTTGCCTATGGTATAAATGATTCTTTTACTTTGTCTTTGATTTCCCTAAACGAACTCAAGACGAGCTCTAGTGCTATTAAAAATTAGTTTTCATTTTACCGTCGTTCACATTCTGTATGTGTATGTATAGCCAAGACCACCTCATTCTTAACACTTTGAACTTTAGGCTGTTCTTATACAAAATGCCATAGAGTTCAATTTGAATTGTGTCGAGATTGACGCCTTCTTGACCCTGTACCATTTGGAACGAATTGCCTCGAATAAATGTTTTTTTGCAGCCGTATAAAGGAGGATTTAGTATTAATTAAACAATGAAAATTTAAATTTAAACACGCCGTCAACTGTTTCCATTTCGTCCCAAGCCTCACTTTTAACGTTTGTGTGTTGATGAGATTTCACTTTACGATTGTTGAATTGTAGATTGTATAGTTAATTATTTAACGGTGTATACACGAGTCATAAAAATATCCGAGTTTCATTCATAGTCATTAGTCAGGAGCTTTGTGCTGTGTTTATACGCACAGGTTAATGGTAGGTTTTGTTATTATTTTTTTTATTTGCAGAAATTATCTTTACATCGAATGTCTCATTAAGCGTCTTGACGTTGTCGTGCTGAAGGGTGGGTGGAGGTCAAAAGAATTCTTCTTATTGGTTATATTGTCGCCACACTGTAGAGTGATTGGTCGAAATAAAAATGACCACGTGAAAGAGAGTGAGTGATTCTTATTGGTTAAAAATGATTAATCTCACACAACAATCTGTGCAAGTCTTCGTGGGAATTAATGGAACGCTTAATTAATATAATTCTGTAGAAAATATTTAAAAAGTTTTCAAAAACATCTTTGCATAATTTACTGTTCAATCGTATCACACATTTGTTTTATTAGTAGTGCTATAATGGAATGGATTTTTCTAAATTAATTTAATATTCATTGTAATGAATGGTATGATCCATTGCATAATAGGTAGTATTGTGTAGTAGGTATGGTACTATCATAATATTAATTTATTTTTTGTGAAATTATTCCACCGGTACTAATACAAAGATTAAACACAAAGACAAATTCCTTCGATCTGAGAGGACCCGAAACTGTATCTGTTTTGCCAATCTAGGGCAACTGCTCTACCAACTAAGTGACATATCAAGTCCACAGACATTACGACTTTCTCTATGCGTTTATGACTGATCTTTTTCTTGGCAGACCGCGGAAAATTTTCTTTTTTTTTAACATCAAGTGACGGGACGAACAAGTCGTGCACCTGATAGTAAGCTACACGCCTGTACATGACAATTACAGTGCCACTCAGAGCTTTAAATTGCAAAGATCTGAGGGGCACTGCCTCTGCGCCCGTCACCCTGAGACGTAAGTTGACAAGTTCCATGTACCTGTAATTTCACCAGCACCCTTACCCTTCAAAATTGGAACACAGTAATGCTGACATTACTGCTTGGCGGCATAAATAGGTAAGGTGGCAATACTTACCTAGACGCACTCTTTCATAAGGAGCTCTACTGCTACTTTGTGCATGATCTTTGTATTAATAATTATGATTAATTTTCCACCCTTTACTATTTCAAAGCAAAAATGGACACGGCAAGCTCTCTAATAAAACCACGCAAACGTCAATTGTCAATTTTAAAAGGTCATTTAATTTAAATTGATAGACATTTGTATTGTTGCACGTTTCGTTCGATTTTTATTCCTTTAAATAAGTAATATTAAAATGCATTATTTCTACGATTGTTAGGGGAGATATCACACCTCGATAAGCGTACAAAGGGGGCATATTTCAAAACTGTGTATTTCCGTAACGGAAACCATGAATTTAACTACTTATTACATAGCAATAGAATATATTTTATGTGCGTTAATTAAGTTGTGCTAATGCCCCTTTAAAAATAAATTGAGATTAATTATTCGATAGTTACTAAACACATCTCAACGGACACCCATCAGGAGACATCCGTGCCTAGTTTTGCCGTCATTAAGTCGGCGTGCCTCGGATTAATGAATAATTAATGATAAGTCGCCATGTTGATTCCGATTACGGTTTAATTTTCATTTGATTGTTTTCAGGCTTTACCGTTTGATGAATATTTAGCACCAATACCTCTCGTAAACAGTAAAAGAAGACATTGTGATTAAATCTGCCCAAGATGCCCCAAGATGCTTCACAAATTTTGACAACGAGTGAAGTTTCTAAAGCTGTATTAGCAGTAGAGTGTAGTGTGGAAGAGTTCGTCCAGGGAAGTACTGCCGCCGTACTTATTTCTGCCGCCAAGCAGTAATGGGAATATTACTCCATTCAGGAAGTGTAAGGGCGCGTTGATTCGACAAGAATTTCATCGCGACCACGCCGCGCGGCCGCCGCACAACGCCTGAATGCATCTAACTGTCATGGAAAAATATGTTCTATTTATTTAGCTTTTACGTTTTAACTTAAACTGGCTTGTCTTTGGAACTCAAATGTTGTTGCCTAGTAAATGCGCCAATAATGTACGCGAAAGCGCGGTAACTGGGCGGCGACCGCGCGAAAACTTTCGCGCCGTGTACGTGGGCGCTAAGGGTGCTGGTGAAATAACAGGCACATGGGACTCGTCAATTTATGTTCCAGGATGTCCGCGGCGGCGGTGTCCTTTATATCTTTGGAATTAAAAGTTCTGAGTGTCACTGCAACAGCTATGGACAGGCGTGTAGGTTACCATCAGGCGCACGACTTGTTCGTCCCGTCATACATAGTCCTTAAAGTAATCCTTGAACAATCTTCGAAACCGTTTCTTAATATTATTTACAACTTCGAAACATTAAAACAAGTTTTCAAAATCGTAACTGTAGTAAATCCGGATTTATAACTGGGCAAGTGTCGGGAGAGTAGTTGTTCGTGCGAATATATAGATTTGTCTTGAAACTTGGCGTCGCATTCAGCGTGGGGTTTTGTATGTCATCTGAGTTTTGTACGTGCGTATCTAGTGTGCGTGGGGGCCCCAACATCATTCTTACAGTTCTAGCGGAAAAACTAGACTGCCCCATTATAGATTATATGTAGATTGCCCCGCTAGAGATTCTTCGTATGGCGGTAGAGAGAGAGAGTTAGATTAAGTTCAATACAATATAATTTTTTTAATGCACACCGAAATAAAATACAATACAACGGTATTGTATTTTAACGTACGGTGTCTGATATCTTAGAGCGGTTACATATTTAGAAGCGAGTCTTAAGCAGCGATACAATCGCGATTCAAACGCGATGTAAACGCTATGCACGTTTTAAATTATTTTCATGTATATATTTACAATTTACAGTTAACAAAACAAAACAATGAGCATAAACATGTACAGACTTTTCGCACGTAATGATTCAACATAATAAGCAGTTTGCATCGCTGCTAAAATACGCCGTGTGTAACCGGTCTTAAGGCATCGACTGTACTTGATGTGATTGCCTGACACATCATATACGGGCGGTTGCAAAATAATAGTACTTTACGATTGTACACAGCACCCGCGCCTGCTTTTTTTATGAACGGATCCTTACTGTTAGGTACAGGCAACACCAAAAAACGAGAAGTTGCCACAATCGCTACGTTTGAATAGTCGCGATCACAGTGAAGCCGACTATTATATAGGAAAAAAATGTTGCCTGTAATCTTTTTTATTAGAGGTAGGCTCGCGTTTACCGACCATCTCACCTGTTGCAAAGTGTGGGTGAAAATTAAACACGTTTAAACTTTATTTAGTGTACAGTAATGATTTTAGTAAGGGATTCCCGATTTTGCGGATCCCACCTGGGCAGCTAACTAACGCCTTTCTATTTATACCGCAAAGCAGTACGGCTGTTTTCCGAAATAAAGGGTAAAGGAGAGAGCCAGAGCTCTTATACACACAGAACACTTAATATCTAATATCCCATCCCCGCAACGCTTTTACGGCATTAAAGACAGTATGTACTTCCTTATCTATATCAGTCATTGACTTACAAATAAATGGACGACGGGTCTAATACGGTAATAAAACGTTGAATTTAAATTGTAATGTCATCGCAGTACTGTCTAATTTTGCATGCTTCGCTGTCAGTCGAACAAACGAAGACTAAAGCGTGAATGACGCTCTGTATACGATTTTAACGCCCTATAAGTTCGGACACTTTTTAGCGCGGACCCGACGTCCATATAATTGTAAGTCAATGATATAGGCAGTCTGTTTGTCGATTTATATACGACATAAACGGTAACTAAGAATGAAAAAGAAATTGTCTGAAATAATTTTTTTCAGTATTTAGATATCATAAACTAATAAAAAAAAATTAATAAGACCTTTCTATTTTTCATAAGCTCATTTTATCTAGTTATTAACAATGGAAGTAAGCTTCTTTCTCAGTATTATAAAAATCTCATTATAAGAACAAGGGTCAATGAAAATTCATTTAAGTGACTCTAATAAGAACTACAATTGGACGTAGTTAAACAAAAAGGATCCAATCCATAAAATTATCAAACAAATAGTTATATGTACTAAACGGTTTCTAAAATCTAATCTTTTAGATCGGCAAAAAATCAAACACATAAACATAAATAAATATCTCTGGAGTTACATGACCATATAAGTGAGAAACATTTTTAAACTTCAAAAGTGCACTTCGAAACCTTTGTAAACTTCGAAAGTGACTGGATGTGCATTGGTTTCTTTTTGTTTAACTACGTCCAATTGTACAATTACACAATATAATCAGTGATATTATAGAATCAATACTGTATAATACGTGATTATATAAATCATTACTTTTCAATTCTGGATTCTATTCAAACATTAATATAGAAATTGTGATACCATTCTATAGAATACTTGATTCCGTATAATAATTATACTAGATTGTTCGTGATTGTACTGAATCATCAATTTAGAATTTATTAATTTTGTCTATAGCAAGAATTGTACAATTACATAATATAATACAATTACAATAGAATTGTTGATTTTATAGAATATATGATTCTATAAAATCATTACTTTTTAAATTTTGATTCTATAGGATCATTAACATAGAAATTGTGATTCCATCCTATAGAATACTTGATTCCGTATAATAATTAATATTCTATTGTAATTGTATTATATTATACAATTACAATAGAATTGTTGATTTTATAGAATATATGGTTCTATAAAATCATTACCTTTTAAATTTTGATTCTATAGGATCATTAACTTAGAAATTGTGATTCCATCCTATAGAATACTTGATTCTGTATAATAATTATACTAGATTGTTCGTGATTGTACTGAATCATCAATTTAGAATTTACTAATTTTGTCTATAGCAAATTGATTCTGTAGAATAATTATACTGCATTATTTGCGATTGTACAGAATCACTAATTTATGTTGGAACAAAAACTTTATATCGAAGGTTACTATACAACCTCTGCGTACTTGGGTGGCCCTAATTTTTTTTAACCCTAATAAGTAATCTCGATCTTCGATCTTTGAAATAAATATTGTAACTGATAAATGTGTACAAAATTTATTTACAAAGAGCAACCACTAGAGTTTCGAGTTTCTTCACAGGAAAATCTGCCTTACGAATGAGCTGTAGAGTATGGTGTATGACGATTAATTTACTTACCTATAAGTAAACATTGTTTGACTTCGACTTAGTGCGACTTAGATCCAAAACGTAATTCCATATCCGATGTGTAACAATCACGAAAACCTAGGAAAACTTAGGAAACCTAGTCATTTATCAATTACACAACATCCGTTCATATACGTTGCTCTCATCCCAAAGTAAGTAAATAGTTATTGGTAGCCAGTGACTGACAAAATGCTCACTTTCGGTCAAACGTCACTGATAACTATAGTTACTAGTAAATTACGGTACCTGATTGGTGAATTGTTTTACAAATAACTTTGGTGTTACCACATGTATTAACACCAAATTTTTACTAATATTTCATTGTTAAATACTCGATATCCTAATATAAAGAAACAAATATTCATGATGCGTCCCTATAACAGAAAAAAATGTGAAAAAAAAACGTTGGCGGGATTGTTGACGTTTAGTGTTTGATGGAGACTTTAATTGTGTTATATGACATTATTAATTAATTTCTGTAATTATTACCTATCAAAATGATCGTTAGAATGTGCTTTTTCAGATGGTGTTAAAATTTTAACATTTGATATCTTATTGGAATTACAATCTTATTGGAGAAAAGGTCATCAAAGTGGAGGTCATCCGACCTTGTGATCGTTTTTTGAAAAAAAAAAACTTATTCATTATTAAAATACTTTTTGGAGTAAAACATCACATAAACACATTTATTACACAAGTATTAAAACCTTTTTTAGGTCGTTATATTGTGAGTTGTGACAGGATTCGTCAATTTTCTTCCTCACGAATTTTATATATATTAGTTCTTTTTCGCCATTTTCGCAAATTTTCGCGATTCTCGTCGCTACCTGCGACTGTTATTAATTTATTTAATTTTTTTTTATTAGTTACACATCATATTCATATGATTTTAGTGTTAATCGATAGGTATTTAAATGCTTGTCATCTTTATGTATGTTTTGTTTCTTAATACAGTGAATATACAAGGTAGTTAGAAGTTAAAGCGTAAAATACTATAAAATTTCTCAAAAGTGTTCAGTGTACTCAGAAATTAACAAATAAAGTCGTCGTATTACAATAATAACTGTAGTCTAAACAAAAGCTACTTAAGTGCTCTTATCGCCTATGTTATTCTTTTTCCGGTAGCTTAATAGGTTCTTGAGTTTCAAGTGTTTATATTATACGTTTTTTAACGGTACCCGTAATGTAAACAATAAAAAAGGTACCAACTGATTAGAAAAGTGACAGGTATCAAAAGTCACGCGCGCCGACGATCAAGTAGATAAGACACTCGTGTTTTGGAAAATGGAAACAACGACGGTACCACAAACACCCAGATCCGAGATAATATAGAAAAATTGGTTTTGTACCTAACTTGGGACCTCAGAGGAGGCGACACCATGAAATCCCGTGCGCAAACCACTCTACCATGGACGTCGTCAATTGAAAGAAAGAATAACGAAAATAATGTACAGTTGATCTCATTTCTTGCGACTAGTAATATAAAATCAATCTAAATACTAAATATTGAGATCCAAAATGGTCACCATCTAGCATTATTTTGACGGGTTATGCACGCAAACCATCCCTACACTGATGTTCTGTGGTTGACGAGAAATGGAGCGGACCCCACCGACAATCAAAAACTTAATAAACACTTTATAGGGAAAAAGATATAATGTTTATATACATAATATTAAGAATGAAATTATAATAAATCGTGTACATAGATTACGTACAGTAAAGTTATAAAATTCGTAATTTAAAATGTTTAATGTAAAATAAATAAATAAAGTCTATATATCATGGGTCATCTTGTATGGAGCCCTAGTCAGTGTCTTGGAGTATTGCTCATCGGTTTGGTCTCCTGTATATAACAGCTACATAGATA
>NW_020653726.1:1273161-1362944 GCF_003589595.1 Hyposmocoma kahamanoa | reverse complement strand
GTATTGCTCATCGGTTTGGTCTCCTGTATATAACAGCTACATAGATAGGACAGAGGCTATTCAGCGCAGACGAGCTTTGTCTGTGAAATGTGGTATACGTAAAACAATACGGGAATATGATGATCTCTTGAGCTACTTTCATATGGTTTCTTTGGAAAAACGTAGGTGGATGAGTGATTTAAGTACACTGCATAAAATTGCCAATGGACTGTCTGACGGTGGCTTACTAGAGACGTTGCTGTTCAGAATTCCGACTCGGTCTGTGCGTAATCAACGATTATTCACTATACCCCTTACAAAAAATAATGTATCACAAAATAACCCTATGTATAGGATGTGTGGCTATTACAACGAAATATGTTCTGATTGCGATATTTTTAACTGCGGTGTCTCTACTTTTAAGAGCTCACTTCATATATTGTTGTAAGGTAAATAATGTATTCTTTTTTTTGTTTTTTTTTGTGTAATAATAATAAATTTAGCGTCCGTTTAAATTCTTTTGAATGTTGAGCATAGTTATAATTGGGCCCAGGTATGCCTAATGTATTATTTTTAAGTGTTTTTTTTTATATTATTCGTATCTGATGTTCGTTACTGTGCCATAAATAAAAAAATAAAAATAAAAACAAATAAAATAACTATTTCTCTTGTTAAGGATTATCAATCTTTATTATTATAACTTGTATTATTGAATTGAATATAGTACTTTTTCAACTCATAATTTATAAAACGTGCATTCCCAAAGTAACTGCTACATTTACCACATATTTATATTTGTGTCATAGACATTATTTTTTGTTTATTTAATACCCAATTTCCAACAAACAATAACTTGTTCTGTCCAATACGACACAAATACACAACTCTCTTAATTAATTAACAAGACGTCACGTTACGAAGTTCAGTTATTGAATAAACACAGTTCCGCCATTAAGCCATCGGCAGGCGTTCCCCAAGGAACCCCGATCGATTCCTGTGTTGAAATAACAATATAATTCAAGTGGCGATCCGGACTTCCCCCACCTGCTGCTATTCTTTAGTATAGGGATGTACTAAGTGAAGTATATTAGGCTAGAATTACGTATTTTATACTTCGTTACTTTTAACATTGCACAGAAGGAAATTTAAAATCTTTTATCAGGCGCTATTTCATTCGGTTATTTTTAATGCAAAGCAATTTAAATATAGTTAAACAAAATTCTCAAGAATATTTCCTACCTATGTATTTATTATGTTTTTTATTAGTAACTATATTAAATGAAATGATTCTATCTTCAAATAAGTACTTAATCTATTTCAAAAACTATAAAAAACTTAAACAATGTAATGTTTTACTTTATTGTAGTTCGTTGACTGAAAGAAAAGTTTACGACGATGTATTGCGGACATGGAGCCATGGGAATAGGAAATTATTTTATTGCATTACAAATGAAAGTATAAACTCAATTCTGTGCTCTGTTATTCTGTCTGCATATTACATATTAATATTACATTAAAACGATACCATGGATACCACATAGCAACTTCCTAATATACACTACAAATTCAAACTTTGTCAGAATTGTCACACCAAAACAGAAACAGAAGTCAGAAAAAAGAATTAAGTAATACTGTAAGGCTTGTGGAATAACTTGCAAAATTAGGTTTTTTTTTTTTAGAAAACATGCCTTGAGCTTTGTGACTTTGTATATTATTATGAATTACATTTCTCTGATATAAATGAATTTACACACACTACCTTCCAATTTGAGGCTCTATAAACTGTTGTAGTCAGGGGCCAGGGCGCTAATTGTCTTTTAGCTACGGACTATATCTTCTAAAAGCGGCCCCGTGTAGTATCCCATAGGAATAGGTAAAATAGTAGCCGAGAATTGGAAGAAAAGGTGGAATAGTGGCCGCTATATTTCACTATCAGAGAGATTTGTGGCCGCCTATAAACGTTAGATCGATAAATTTAAATTCATTTCTTAAATGCGGCTCTTTATCACGTGTTACATTGTTCGACTATACGCTTGGAGAGTTAAATTATAGGTAATTCCACTTAGGAAGAGAGAATTCTCCCCTATACAACTGCTACACTACCTTTTTGTTTTATTTTTATATAAATAAACAAGTATACTCATTTACTAATTGAATTCTCAGTAGTAATGCTTTCGTGAAGAGTGCAAGCCTTGTCCAAGCCAAGTCCAAGCCTTAACAAGCAGAGAAACATTAATTATCTTGAACAAAATTCTACAGGTGTAACAAAAATGTGGGGCCATAATTTTCAGGTCGCGATTGTACCCGTCGTTTAAAATGTTGTTCAATATATTTTAAAAATGAGCAACCTCGGTGGTTTAACGGTATGCACAGCGGGCGCTGGATGAGGAGGGTTCGATTCCCGATTGACCAATTTGGGAAATTATCTTTTTTTTATTGAATCTAGCCTGAGGTTGTTTCGGGTAATGCCCCGGATTGAATTACGTTGATCTATTTATAGCACAGGGAATTTCTCAGATTGAGTTAAGTTATACATATTTACTAATTTTTCAGGCATTATCTTTCTGTATTTTTTGTTATTATAAATGTTTGTATATTATTAATTTTTTTTATTGTACAAAAACAACAAACAATCAGAGTGTAATTGACATTATGCAATAGTAAAGAACTACTTTGAACATCCCAAACACGTCGCCGCTAGGGAGACGTAAGATGTTAAGACCTCATTCGCATAGATTCTGTAGGGATGACGCGACTCGTGCCCGCCAGAGACGAAACAGTTTTTTCCCAACCTTATTACATTGAACATAAAGCATTTTTCGATGGATTTCAGACGGTTCCGCGTCATAATTCCCATTTAATAATAATGGTGCCACATAACCACTTCAATTACCTGGTGTCAAATTGGGAAATGTCTTGTAGGTGGTTACTTAGTAGTCCGAAATGACTTTTTCAGAAATAACGTTTGATCGAAATTTCATAACCTTGAAAGTAATTTTAAGAGGAAATTGTTTTTTCTTTTAAACCTAATCTAAACGTGTCTTTGCGATAAACATTCAATATATCCTGAAAAAACATTCGGTTTTCAGTGTAATGAAAATTCGAACAAACGTTATTGCGGACAAAAAATTTGTTTCTGAGGCACCTACCTAGGACACTTTAGCGCCCACTGGATAGGGACCACTTTGGGATCTATTTCTTAGAGTGACGTGTGCAGTGGCAGTGACATTCAGATCTTTGCTATTTAATTATTTGATTAGCACAATTGCAGTGCTATTGCAGTTATGAGTAAGCGAGTCGCTTACCATCAGGCGCTCATCTTGTTCATCCCGTCACTCGATATAATAATATTCTCAATACAGAATACTAAAAAAAACCGACCTTAAGATTCATTCGTTCCTTAGTTTGCCACCCATAGAGGTGGAACAATTTCTTCAAATACAAATATTCCACATCTAAGGCACCCCCTATCGATCAAAAAAAGAATCATCAAAATCGGTTCACAAATTGTGTTATACTTATCGCGTAACATACATACAAAAAAAACGTACAATCGAAATGAGAACCTCCTTCTTTTTTGAAATCGGTTAAAAAAGCTGTACCTAATTACGGACCTGCTTATTTTACATGCTTACTTACAGCACTTTTATCAACAATCCTTATAAGATTAACTCTATTGCACACAATTTCACAATGATTGTCATTAAGTTATCAATAAAACTTGCAAAGAAATTATCATGTCTATACAACCGATATTCACCGCTAAGTAGCGGCTTATTTTTAACAGACTTCAAAAAAGGAGGAGTTTGTACTTTTTTTTTTGATATTACGCGATAACTCCAGTACTTGTGAACCGACTATGATTATTCTTTTTTTGTTGGAAAAAGGGTCCCTTAGTATTTATTGGTCCCATTTCTATTTGAAGAAAATATACCACCTCTAAAGGTGGCAAACTAGGGGATGAATCCGGTTTCGCGCACTTTTCGGTAACCGATTTCAATAAAACCTGGCAAATAGATGTAGTAATTCCATGAACTTTTAAGGTCGGTTATTTTATTATGATACCTAGTGACGGGACGAAGAAGTTGCGCGCCTGGTGGTAAGCGACACGCCTATCCATAACAGTTACAGTGCCACTCAGAGCTTTAAAACACAAAATTGGGGCACTGCCGCTGCGCCCGTCACCCTGAGACAAGTTGACAACTCCCATGCACCTGTAATTTCACCAGCACCCCTACCCTTCAAAACCGGAACGCTGTAATGCTCACGTTACTATTTCGCGGCAGATATAAGTAAGGTGGCAGCACTTTCCTGCGTCATGAGTTATCGGCGATAAAGATGTCTCATTCCATCTTGAAGCTCTGCAACTGCGTGGAAATATTGCATCTTTTATCGAATTAACCATGCCGAGTACTTTGAATAAGTATTCAACCTTATACCGCCCCTCCTCTTTCCTGCTCCGAAACACGCGTGCTGGCCTCCTAGTTGCCGTTTTACAACTTGCCGTATTCCATCGCGAACCACCTTTCTTTGCCATGAAGTCGATAAATAAGCTCCCTTCGGAGAAAAAAATACTATTGACCAATATGATACAAACCAGATACGAGTCTAAAAAAGATTCGCTTCTATTCAGGGTGAAAGGGTTGTAACCCTAACAAGCCACGACCAGGCTCACGGCAGCAAAACGGAAAACTTCCGGTCCACAAATTTATTTAAAGTCAGGTTAAGAAGAAATGGTAACAAAGAAGTAAGGAGTAAGGAGTAAGGCCGTAACAATAAAAAGGTATATATAGAAAAAAAGGTACATTAATATAAAACACTTCCTAACTTGATGGATATAAAGAGTTATTTAAGTAGACACTTACCCCGACGGTAAGGGTCGAGTTATACTAAATTACAGATACGCATTCATAGGTACATGATAAGGCTTAACTGTTATACACTAATTAAGATTCATACATGATTTAGATTATATAATAATGATTATAACTTGGTAAAAGAATAAAAATTAGACGCGATTAAATTTAAACAGCTCCGTCCGCTGTCGCGATCGAGCAGGGAGTGACGATGGAACGAAACAAAATCAGAATGCGAGGCAAAGAACATGTACTTCAATATTTAAATTTAAATACGAGTGGCCAGGAACCGGAGAAAGGTAATAAAAAGGTGCGATGACGATGTAAGGAGGTCACACCGTCACAAGGGGGTCTACTCCTGCCCTGTTCTCCGTCTGACATTCGTCCGAAACAATTACTGGCAAATCTAGGGGCTGCACCGCAAATACCAACATAGATGTTATTCAACGTTTCTAGAATAAAGTACTTAGGAATATTGTGAATGCCCCTTGGTACGTACGAAACGAAGACCTCCATCGAAACTTGGAAATGGAATTTGTAGACAAGATAGTATAGAAATACGCCGAACCGCTTGACCACACAAATATCACAAGACGATATAAACAGACAAAACCATATCAACTAGTGTAGTGTTAATGTAAGATTAAATTAATTAGTGACAGTGACACTGAATAAAAAGATTACATGATAAAAGTGTCGTCGCCTTAATAGACGATAAGAAAATTGCCAGTAGGTGAACTCTTAGTATAAATTCGACTCATCCGTAGAACAAAGATCTATGTGTAAGATTGTTTGTTCTCAGGACATAGTACATTTCGTTCGTTCTTCTTCGCTGTGGATGTCAGATCGACCGTTGTTCGATTTTATATTTCCGAAATGAAATAAGATATATAAATTCTCAAAGTACCTTACATAGGCCTTAGTTTGAATAACGAAATTATTCTCGTAACGTACGTATACTCTTTTCGCTACATAATCACATAAGACTCTGTTCTTCGGATAAGTCGATTTGTTTATGTATTAGATTAAGTAAAATGTAAATTACTTATGAGTCTTGCATTGGGTTAGATTGTAATGTATTTATGATGCACTTTATTGGTGCCTTATAAATAAATGAAAAAAAAAAAAAGTAATATTCGACCTAATCAAAAGACAATGAGAAGTATAAAGTTTCGTTTGGATAATGCGTCTTTTAATTTTGGTCAAGTTTTACTTATTTGATAGTTGTAGGGAGTAGACCTCCTGTTCTGGAGCAATACACTTGGAGCCTAACAGAACAAATTAATTAGCCAACCTTTTACTACCTGATTTACACCCAATAAAGAATTTGTTAAGAAAGAAATCAAAACATTCTTGCACAACATTTACAACCGCAATATGTACCTTACGTTGACCTATATAAGAACTCATTTCACAAGTACATTTCTGTTTAAAAATTCTTTCTGCGCCACAAACTTTCTACATTTACAACGGTCATAAACGGTAAGTAGCAATACGCATTACGTGTGAGTGGGGGTATTTTTCCTCAATGTATGTTCAACCCTTTCAAGATATGACACGGCATTGTGAAAGCACTTTTAGCTTAGTACAATATTACGTCTTTATAACCGGAAGGGGTTTATAAAGCGATAGTTACATGTGCTTTGAACTCCCTCGGGAGTATTTTTTTTATATTTATCAAGTGACGGGACGAACAAGTTGTGCGCTTGGTGGTAGCATAACGCCTATCCATAACATTGCAATGTAGTCCTGAGGGGTATTAATACTGCGCCGGTCACCCTGGGACATAAAATTTACTGTAGTTTCACTATTACTGCTTGTAGGCAGAAATAGGTATGGTAGTGGATATGTATATCTCCTTTGCTTCATCTAATCGCATCAGCATTCTCTCACGCATGCGATAGCATACACCAGGCCAATAAACAAGTATTCTTTTCTCTATTCATTTACTAATAGAATTTTCAGTATTAATGCTTCCATGAAGGGTGCAAGCCTAGTTAAGGCAAAGAAACATTAATCTTAAACAGAATTCTACAGGTGTAACAAAAAAGTGGGGCCGTAATTTTGAGCTCGCGATGGTACCTGTCGTTTTTAAAACGTTCTTCAATATATTTTAATAATTGTAGCTTTTTCTTTTTTTTTTTCAGAATCTGAAGAAATCAGCTTCTTGGCGACAATGGGGCTGCTACAGACTCCTTAGTACATTTAATATTTTCTTTTTTAGTTGTCATGATGACAGTGATTTGTTGATTACATGTATTGTGTCAAGTGAAAAGTCAGCTCTTATTTGCGGAAAATAATTAGTAATTTATGATAGCCGAAACGAACCCAGAGCAGCATCAGAGACCACCTCGAGAGTATACCCTTTCAAACAAAAGAAGATTTTTCGAAATCGGTGCTCAATTGATGGAAAAATTGGTGAATACACGGTTATGCCTATAAAATTTCGAGAATTTCCTTCGTTTTTCATGGGATCCCCTCATCTGAATCTGACTTGGTGACAATGGGACCACCACGAGAGTGTGAAATAAAACTTTGAAACAAAAAAGAATTTTCAAAATTGGTTGGATTGGTGTTGGGACGAACAAGTCGTGCGCATGGTGGTAAACGATACGCCTATCCATAACAGTTGCAATGCCACTCAGAGCTTTAAATCGCAAAGATCTGAAGGGCACTGCCATTGTGCCCTTCACCCTGAGACGTAAGTTCACAAGACGTGCCTGTAATTTCACTAGCACTCTACCCTTTTAAATTATTGCTTGGCGGCACATATATATCTAAAGTCACTTCTCTGGGTGAACTCTTTCACAAGGAGGTCTATTGCTACTAAGTTGTTACACAATCAGTTACGAAGTTCATTATAATATATTAAAACTCAATTTAGTATCACATTTATATTTAGAAATATTTAAGAAAACCCTCTCCTGTAAAACTTGTTTTTTGTCACTTACACTAAGTTGGCGGTAATGCCTTGATTATTCTCTCAACTGGGCTGTCACCGCCCTATGCGGTCTAGTCAGGTTTAACCCTAAAATTGAACTGGGATACCAAAACCAAAGCCAATTTTTAGTCGTATATTTTTTTATGATTCATCGTTTTTACGCCATACTTAAACTCTTAGTGGAGTACTAAAATAACTTTTATACGAGGGAAAGAAACTTGCGACATAATTTCGAGTTTCCCAACTTCTCAAGAGGGGGGAAACCGAGCTTTTATGAACACGAAGAAGTGAGGGAGAATCAATAGATCATAATAAATTTCTACGAGAGCCTCCCTTATTTACGACTACCCTATTTATTCACCTGAAAACTTTTCTGATATAATATTTTTTACAAAATAACAAACTTTTTTTTATAGAGACTACGTTATAATAGTCCGGCTCGTGTATGTTGATCATTAAAAGGTTTAAATTCATTCGGTTATAAATAGAATAATACCATTAATTTTGTACCCACATTGGTACTTTTTATTCAGTCAAGAATCTTCAACATAGAAAATGGCATGCAGAATGGTAAGCAGTGTTGTATATTTAAAAAAAATTGCACTACGTGCCCTTTTACTTCTGAATTAATAATAGACTGTATAAAAAAGGAAATAGATATCTTTATGTCGTCTTATTAAAAAAAATTCGTTAGTAATAGGTCTTTAAAGTCTTTTATTAAAACTAGTTAAAAAAAAATCCATTTTCTTGTATCATTCGGATCTAAATCGCGTATTATTTTTGAAACAAACCGACGTCAAGGGTCTTTTAAAGGTCGTAAAGTCGAAACGTACGTTTGTTCCAAGGTTACTATGTTATTTGCCGAAATGGTATTGGACTCCAAGAGAGATCATCATGAAGTGGTCGTAGGGCAATAATTTTTTAATATGAAATAAGGAGTATTTTTAACTTTTTAATATAAATAAACGAGAAATTGGCCTAAAAGTTTTCGTTTTAGTGTGTTCTTTAAATAGAAAAAATATATGGAGTTTTTATTAAGCTGTTTGAGCATTTTCCACTTTCGATTATATATATTTATATATTACAAATTATCGTTTAGTTTGGCGGTGAAGGGGGACAGGTAAAGAAGCTTGCATGTCGACGAAGTTTCATGTAACTTTTCGAACATATGTGAAATCTCAAAATTGAGATGGGTCAGATTATTCGACGGTGGCCTAAAGTCTTATTAGATATGTGCTCAGCAGCTCAATATATACTCTAGGTTGACGACGTGAACCGTTTTCTGTCAATTTTTAGTTTGACTCCAGTTTTCTTTAATAAAATAAATTGCTTTCGTACACGATCATCGTTTAAGGTATTTTTGACCTAGACCTTTTTTAGGACGTCCTCAATTTGGTCGTAGTAACTTAGCCTTCGTCGGCCTATCGGCATACTCATCCTCCCCAGTCTTTTATTATCTCTCTCTATATATCTGAACAATGTAAGCATTCCTTTCTCTATTTTTGTCACTACATCTTTCCCGTTTTTTTAATATGCAATAAAGAATATTTGATTCGCTCATTTAATCACAATTTATCGATTAAATTATTAACATTATTTTAGGGTGAGCACACATGCTATTGCAATTGTTAAACCTGCTTGGTTTCAATGGGAACATCCTGGCCGCTGTATGGTAGATGCGACAGTTATTCAAATAACTGTCAAAGTATTATTTGTCTGTGTCAGTCTGTGCTTCCAAAATTATAATAAAAGGGTACACTGGAAGGCCGCTAAGCGTGTTCTTCGGTACCTTAAAGGCACCAAGGATCACCGACTACATTTTAAACCATCAGGTCAGTTCCAACCCGTGTGTTATGTTGATGCCGACTATGGAAACAATCTTGTGGACCGACGTTCATACACCGGTTTTGTATTTTTATTGAACGGTACCCCTATATCACGGGAAGCTCGCAAGCAGCGTACAGTAGCGCTTTCCACGACAGAAGCCGAGTACATGGCTCTGGCGGAGGCTTGCAAGGAGGCTATTTACCTCAAATCGTTCATAACCGAAGTATTCGCCGTCACTCCACAACCCATCATCATACACACTGACAATCAAAGTTCTATCAAATTAGCACACAATAACACTTATCATGCACGCACCAAACATATTGACATTAAACACCACTTCATCCGCGACTCACTTATATTACATAATCTTCACCTGAAATACATACCCACACAAGACATGATTGCGGACATTTTCACAAAACCGTTGCCGAAACTAAAGCACACCAAATGTGCACACTTATTAAGTTTAGATTAAGGTTTTGTTGTATGTATATAGGGTGTGTAAGTTAGTCATAGGTAGGTGTATATACAGGTTGATATTTTTATATTCAATGTTTATTGGTGTGCAGTGTTTTATATGTATAATTTAAGTGTGTGTTCACTTTGTTATTGTCAACAGGATGTTCACATTGCGGGAGGGTGTTAAACCTGCTTGGTTTCAATGGGAACATCCTGGCCGCTGTATGGTAGATGCGACAGTTATTCAAATAACTGTCAAAGTATTATTTGTCTGTGTCAGTCTGTGCTTCCAAAATTATAATAGCAATAACTACTGACTTCATTTTTTATGACACCAAGTTACGGGACAAACAAGTTGTGCACTTGGTGGCAAGCGAAACGTCTGTCGATAGCAGTGGCAGTGTCACTCAGAGTTTTAAGTTACAAAGATCTGACGGGCACTGCCAATACGCCTGTCACCCTGAGACATAAGCTCTAGCACTACTAAATATTTAGAAAACAGAAAATATTTTCATTGACATCAGTGACAATTAGGGATGAAAATGTGCATATTTGTAGAACTTCTCTAAAGCATATTGAATGAATACTAAACAACATTGTGCAGAACGCATTAGCCACAAAATAAATTATAAAATATTGTTATGGCGTCATAAATTCTCCTTCGGTAAGCCACGAATTTTCAGTCAATATAGTAATGTTTTGATTCTATTAATTTACGCAGATAAGTTTCTAGACGTCAAGACACTTAAAAGTGTCGAGGTGTAGGTTCATACAGAAAACAAAAACTGAAAACTTACAACCAATTTATGAACAATTTATAATCAAAGTCAAACCCAATTAACCTTTATTTCATAGGTAAGCTAATACCACTTGAAATCTGATTAAATTCTACCACTCATTCGTAAGGCAGATCATTCTGAGAAGAATGAGTAAGAACCTATAGGGGTTGCATTGTAATTAGAAATTGACAATCTAACGTCACGTCACACGTCTATTATTGTGTTAACTCTACCTACACTTTTAGGCAAAAGAATTAATAACAAACTGGAGAGATTGCTTTTAGAAACATTTGTACACATTTATCTTTACTATATAGTTATTTGAAATATCATAAGTATGAATCAACTTGCATGAGCTCTCCCATGGCCACTGCCATGGAAGAATTCATGCAAGTTGAATTTTTGGTGTAAAGTTTTTGTTCCATTAAAATTACAAAGGGGAGAGGAATCTGACTTGATTTGAAATTATCAACTATTTAGTAGCACGCAAGGTATGTCTATAAATTTAAAATATCAATAAAATAAACCGTTGAATTTCTCAATTGCCAATAAGTAAGGCTTTAGCGTTAAGGCAAATTTATTTGCGCCTTCGGCCTTTTGTATATGAAAGGTCTTACGGTAAATACTTTTTAGACTTGCCTGGAACATTGCCAAGTGTTGAGATTTATAAAAAATATTTTCTTTACTTTTTTATTTGGTTTATAATTAGTTGAAAAGTACAACCTTGTTAGAGGCTATAAAATGAAGTTGCGAACATAATTGAGTTGAAACATTTTTAGCGATACTCTTTACTAAATTCACGAAATTTGGCAACGTTCTTTCCAATCGACCATGTACATTTCATATTTTTTTGTAAATACACAAATGAAAATTTTATCAAACGCCCCTTTCAATCGAGAGCGTAAATATTTTGTACGACAATATAACAATCTAATACATTACAAGGAAAACAAATGTAAATATAGCTATGATAGTATTTTTTTTATAATAAAATAAACAATAAGAAAGGAACTTAAAAATGTGTACCCGTGTTTTAGGCATCTTTTTTGCGTATATTTCTTTATACTACAGCTTAAAAACAGATTTTCTATATTTATGAAATAATTATAGTTATATAAAAATAATTGTGAACCAACTTCCAGCAAGCCCTCCGTTTCATTGTACGTTTTACTCTTAAGCTAGGATTTCACAGCCTTTTTTACATTCTATTTTATTCATGGCGAAATAATGCAAAGTAGAATTTAATTTAAAGTACAGGAAGCAAAATAATCTATGCGAGTGTGCTGTGCGGGGTTGTGTACGAGATGAATAGATATCGAGTCGTCTGTGGTTGGTTAAAGTAACGGAATCAAATAGAGTACTTAACTTGTTGTATAAGTTTCAAATTACATTTTTGCTAGAGTTATTTGATGTCGTGGGTACTATGGCTGTAAATATGATAGACGCCATTTTTATTAATCTTTTGCCAAAAATCCTGCATCATTGTAGCGATTGTACTAACGTACCACTGAATATGCCGTAGTGTGTAGTATAGCATAGGACGTAGCTCAGGTAGCGTAGCGAGAGATCCTTTTAAATGTAAACTGGGATTATCTTCATAAATAAATATTTATTACGTATTTTACATGTTGATTTTTGGAAGCTTCTTCCGGAGATGCCAAGATGTTCCTCTTTTTTCTATCCTATTTTTTTAAATATATTCTAAACACAAATCACATTCATTCAGCCAGTACTTATAGAGTAGAGCCTGGACTACATCCCTCTTCCTCACAACTGAAGGAGTGAACGTCTCTAGCCGGTGCCCTACCTATAATAGGCAACTTACATAAGTGATCAGCCTTTACTATACACACACTGTTCGGCTAACCACACACTGTTCGGAAGCTACTACCTTACCAACAAGCAAACCACCGAGGAGGCTCTAAAATCTATAAAGGGTCATGTAGGATAAAATATGCTAAAGTAACTTCATAAGCATGTACATAATAGTACTTAAGATATTTTTTATTATTCATATTAAAGAATATCATATTTTCATTATCAATTTTATGATGTTAGCCGTAAAGCATGCTTCCGATCTTTGTGCCATTTTACAAAGAATTTGATAATATTAAAATCATTTCCAGTATACAAGCGTGCTTGGTTGTATCAAGAATTTTCATAAAGTAAGTAATACACAGTGCCCCATCCGTGGAGATCGAATACTCTACAAAATATATTCTATATACTTTACTAAGTTACAGTCAACAGCACATCAAGCTTTACACTTTTATTCGAATATGGCCTCCAATGCAACGGAAGAGGATCCGTCAATGTGCTGCATTAACTAAATACATTTAATTGTTGTTGCAAACACACCAGGTACAATTACCAATACAGAACAATATACATACAAATACTCTTTACAAAACACAAAGACAAAATACAGAGGCACACAAAAGACAAAAGAGAGGGCACAACAGGTGCCTTAAATGTAATATAGCAATATCTTTCAGACAACATATAGTGACATGATTCTATTATTCATTTTACATATAGTTTTAGTTTTTTTAGTAGCAGTAGTGCTTCTTGTGAAAGAATTCGTCCAGGGTAGTACTGCCACCGTATCTATTTCTGCCGCCAAGTAGTAATGTCAGCATTACAATGTTCCGGTTTTGTAGGGTAAGAGTGCTGGTGAAATTACAGGCATATCGGACCTGTCAACTTATGTCTCAGGGTGATGGGCGCAGTGGCAATGCGCCTCAGATCTTTGCGATTTAAAGAGTTGAGTGGCACTCCGACTGTTATGGACAGGCGTGTAGCTTACCATCAGGCGCACGACTTGTTCGTCCCGTCATTTGATATTATGAAAAAAAAAAGTTTTAAGGGGCCCAGAGTGTTTAGTACACTCAGCTACAAGTTCAGCTGTGGTGAACGGTCTTCTTGGTTTTATGTCATTACACATTTATTCGTTTGAAAAATATTCAATTAATAAATATAATTACAAATATATAATATTTACAAATGTGACCCTCGTTTCGGTACTAGAGTCGGCTGCCTAAGATTTGAGCCGCTATAATGGTGTATGCTATATAACAGGTCAAAGTGCCAAAGAGTTGCACCCACCCACCCCTATAAACAGATAATATAGAATTTGTAATAGGACTTTGCAACAGCTATCTTAAGATAGAAAACAATATAGATTTGTAGTATTTATCTCAAGATACCCCGGCAATTCACTGCATGTATTGCATGGATAACTCAATATACCTACCAATAAAATTTGTTGTACGTGTCTCAAAATACCAGGGCATAGATTTTTAAATAAGTGTATTAAGAACCACGTACATAAATTAGTGGTAATCTCAAGATACTACGGACCTAGACTTTGCAATAGGTATTTCAAGATACCGTCGTCTCAATTCAAAAAATTCCACGGGCATAGACTTTAAATACGAATGTCAATATACCAGACATTAATATGACTTTGCAATGGGTATTTCGAGATACAATGGACATAAAATTAGCGGTATGTATCTCAAGATATCAGGGACATAGAATTTGCAATTGGTATTTCACGGGCAATGATCAAATAATAAAGGAATACAACCGCTACGGAATTTAATTATTTCCAACGAGTTGAGAGCTCACGATTGAGCAAAACAAATTTGCCCAAGTTCCCGCTAAACTGTGCTATACTCGTGCAACAATGGGAGCAAATAATAATGGTCTCGGTCAGACAAATTACTTGCTTATGTTTTTGTTAATTGGGTTTTGTGTTATATAAATAAAAGTTTCCTTATTTGCTGCTCATTCTTTATGATTATATGAAACTAATTGGAATTACTTATTGTATTAAATATTTAAAAAAATTAGACCGACGTGTTATAAAAGCGAGCGAGTAAGGGACACGTAAAGAAATGCTTGTCGATTTTGAGATCATCAAAATTTTTTTAAATTTATTTATTAGTTACAAAAGCATTAAACATATTTGTACTTTAACTCTGGAGGAGGCTACACTGACGAGAAACTGGCTATTTGATAATAAGATTGATAACTCTTGATAATAGAAATTTAAAATATTATTACCCTCTAGGGTATAATTGCAAATTAAACTACGTATCCGGATCTAAGATCGCGTATATTTGTTGTTGGGCTTGGTTTTAGATGGTGTTAGACTGGTTTTAAAATTATGTCAACAACAACACAGTGTTTATTTACATATCGTACAACACCATTGCGCCTGTCTCACATTGTCGCTCAATAACCTGTGATTTAACGACCAATAAGATAACAGATTTGTTCTATCTTAACAATGGTTTTTGTTTCGACAAAAAATACGTTGTCAATCGTCTGCAGCTTACACATTCACTCGTTATACTTGATTACACGTATCGACCAACACAAAAATACGTTGTCAATAGTCCGTTGATTACACATTCACTCGTTTTATTTGATCACACGTGTCGACCGTCAAGTCGAATCGAGCAAATCTATAGATACCTGTAGGCAGAGACCCAATGTCCGGTACGTTCCTGCTATAGCCATATGCCATACCAAAATAAACAATGACATAGCGAATAATGTCACCATCCCTAACGGACACAAACAAAGATATAACCTAATAGACAAAGGCATCTAAAGTATTCCAAACAGGAGGGACAATATTTCAAACGGTAGCAGAATTAAAAACGACACCTCGAAAACACAAAGTGGACTCGGTACACTCGACACCTGCTCCTGGCGATACAGGAATAGACAAAAAGGACATTTGTAAGATGGGTTCCGTAGAATAGAAAAATGAGAAGTGTCAATATGAAGCAATCGGTCATAGTTGAATTTATAAGGTTCACTTTTAACAAACAAAAGTCATCAATATCATAGATAGCAATGTATTTGTCATGAAGTAAAAAATAAACAATCACATGTTACAAAAAATCATTTTAATCTATCTCCATCTTATCTCCTCGATAATGTTTTCCAGCTCATTTGAGTACTCAATGTAAAGGAGCAACATATCTACTTATACTACTACTTACTTACATATTACTTCATCATAGTCAACTTATAATACGTCCTATTGGTGGGCACGGGACTCCTCCAAGGAGAGATTCAGGCATTGCGGACCAAGAATTGTGAACCTTCCTCGACGATTTATTCACGATGTTTGACTTCACCATTAGCGACAAGTAAATCCATTAAACATTTACAAGTGGGCGTAACTCACATGTTAAAATCAGGTTCAAGCAGCCGTAGGGATTCCAAGTGTTCATTTCTTGAAAACCGTCCTTCGAATGTACTATCACCGATTACAATAGTACTACTTGCTACATATAAAAGAAAGATATTGGGTATATTATACGTTAATAAAAAGAGTGACATGAACGATTTTTTTTATAGTTTATTGGTTCACTTACAGCTATTAGAATGTAACATACTATAAATTCAATTTGGAGAAGTTCTTATCTAAATTGTACATGAGTGAACACAGCTTGCGAAAACAACGTAAAATGTAAATTACATAAAATTTAAAAACAGCTACTTAAATTAAAAAGAAAAAAGAAAAAGTAATACTAACAAAACCAATAAATACAAGTGAACAAGGGTCTCGGACAGCATTAAACTATATGAAGAAAAAAATTTAAGGCATAATACTAATGCGAAATTTGTACAGCGACTGACAAAATATATCGCAAACGTGACTGTGCTTATTATATAGTCAGCAGAGCCTTGGGATACAGGAATTAAAGCCCAGAACGGTCTTACGGGACGGTGGCACTAAAGGAGCAATAGTATACCTAGAGTACCTTGAGGGAATTTTGAAGTTAAATTTAGTTACCAATCTACGTACATTTTAAAAAACACAAGTCTATCAGAGTACGACCGCAACAACGGATGTATAAGGTACAACAACAAAATATTGTTGTTGCATCTTATACATCCTATCCGCTCACGCGATACATGCAGCCGTAGACGCATACCACACCTAGAGGTGCCGGTGATGATTTTAAACCGATTTATCGGATATCGAAGTTTTAACTGGTAAAAGAACTAATATTAATTGCTATTTCGGTAACTACTCTAGTAAACCATAAAGTTTTCAATGCCTGGGTCTGTCATTTAAAAAAAATAAACAACTTCAAAAATACGTCAAACGTACAATCGTATGAGTGTTATTGTTTGGGCTGGTGATTTCGGTGTTTATTTATTGAAAACATACTTTAAGGAGTAATTTCATGGTAAACGTTAGAACCACTCAAACGGAATATTATCATATTTATCCAAGTACACCAAAAATGTCATTAGTGCTTTTTAAGTGTAGGATTTGCGATGTGTTACTGCATTTTATTTGAGATGTTTTTGTTGGTAGTACGGAGGATATTTATTTAGCAATGCAGAATATTGATTTTTATTTATAAAAACTTGTATTTAAACTGAATGCTTTTCTAATTTGCGAAACCAAATAGCCGCCATTTTGCGGTAGGAGGAGCGCATCGCGCGAGCGGCTATATGCTTAGACATTTTTAAAGAAAAATCAATACTATGAAATCACATTACGATAGCAATAAGTGTTTCCCAATTGACCTAAACGGGACCCTGAAAAAACGTGAAAAAATAAAAAACGACGACATTAGCCTAACAAAAGGAAGCCGAGAGGGTCATAACTCGGGGCGCATTTCCCTTTGTCACCGTGACGCGGCTAAATCCGCTAGTGACGTGCTTTTATTTATGGTTCGCTGCTATGAAAATTGTGCATATTAAATGGTGCATTAATTATTTACTCGTGATTTTCACATATTTGACGTTGATGCTCGTTTTTTTGCTGACTCCTTGAGGCAGGTGACGCAATTTTTATTCAACGGACAGTATATTTAAGCTCATACGCCTGTGATGGCATGTACCTATATGACTTAAATTTCTAATTTATCAACATATGCGTATAGTTTGGGGTATCTCTCGTTAATGATGACGATGACGATGAAGGACAATATCGTGAAGAGACCTGTAGGTACATCGAAGAAGGGTGATCCTTCTTCGATGTGCCGAGCCTCGGTTCGCATTGCCTGAATCTCTTCTTGGAGGAGTCCCGTGCCCAACAGTGGACGTATTGTAAGTTTATGCTGCTATTGGTACCATGTTTATGATCTAATACGATACTTCTTTCTATTAAATAAGCGAATGAGGAAAACTATCGAATTGATCAGATGGAGACGGAATAAAATACTTTTTTAATTGCTCACTTACTACTTCACGAGAAAGACAATACGTATCTATGATACTGATGGCTTTTGTTTGTTTAAAATGAAAGTTATTCAAATAACTTTAATAATCGAAAACGTGTGAAGTCATAAAATAAGTAATGATGATGCGATTATGAAATAAAGTTGAAATTATAACAAAGCATATTTCAAATGTAGGGATCATAGATGAAAACCATTTTCCTTGTCTTTATTTTGTGGTTTGTTTCGTTAAGGTTTCTTTATTTTTATTATTATAAAATTTAAGACTACTAAAATTTGTCAAAACATATTAAGAATATATTATTAATAATACAAATATCTTCTAGTAAAACTTAATTAAATTTTCTCAATATTCTAAGCTCATCACGTACTTCAGCCACCTATCTCGAGATTTTGCCATCAAAACTGTCGACAAACTTCCCCCAACAGTGTAAGACAAAATCACGTTGACCCGTTTAAGCTCAAATGCGTCCAAGTTTCGATCCCTGCTAATACACAACTTTATGTACAGAAGAGCAATATAAGACCCAACGATATTAGCGTCCATAGCATTATGTTTACAATCGCATATTGTGGCATTACTTTCAATAAGACCTCCGCAGGGGACGAGAAAAGCTATCTCTACCGATAACCCAACCCGAACATTCCGTTTGACCTTAGATGTTGTCCATTTCTTGCCCATTTTACGGATATTTACCCTGCCGGAGGCTAAAGCGTGCAATGAAATAAATCCAAACCGAATATCTCTTTGATACATTGATCGAAGGACTGTAGGTATTCTATTTGCGCCACATCTCGTCCGGTCTCGGAGGATAGAAATATGTGTTTGGATTTGTATTTGTCGTATCATTTTTCGTATTTTATTGCTTGGAGATTTTTATGAAACTCGTTGAGATGCGGCCTTCGATGTCTGGGAATGTTGTTTTTAGCAGCCGTTTCGAACAAATTTGGTTCGAAATCAGATTGTTGGAAATGACTGATCAATACACGACAAAGGCCTAATTGTGGGTGTACATTGCACCCAACCATCCGCAAATATTTCCAGACAGAAGCTAGCTTTCTGGTATATTTAGCTTGAAGATACCTTCTTCCTATGTTCAGTCACTGTTAAAGCTTGCTCTCACTGGGAATATTTGCTTTGAAAAGCATTGAATATTCGAGAGTAAATGAAGTTGACCCGCGCATTACGTAAGTCACTACTGGCTTCAATAATCTGCTGTGTGTGGACAGTGTCACAAACAACGGGCAATCGGTTCGCGCATCTGTCCATAAAAATGCTCCAGCAATGCAAATGCTTTTCGTCGGTGAACTTATTTAACGCTCTTAAATAAGTCAAATATTGATTACAAGCGAATTTCGTGAAGACGTGCTTTTATATTACGAATTGAAACATGTGGTACATATTGTACATATTTAGAAGGCCCCAGATTCTTCAAAGGCAACTTTCTTCGATACACCTCATTTCAATTTTGTAACCTCAAATTTCAAAACGGCTAATGAATCAAAGGACGATACTGTTGGTGAATATAAACTTAGTAATGAACCTTTACTGAGGTTATTAAAATAAAATAAGAGGGTACTGTGTTTGATGAAAGCACGTGATAATTTTACGTCATTGAGTAATGATATACTGGTACACTATACAATACATCCAGAACTAACACGATACAGTAGGCAAGATATAAATACTCAAGGATGGCAACGCATGCGATGTTAAGAGCATTATTGTTTGATTTTAATTCACAGGAGATATCCCACTCCAATTGTAAAGGTAAATTGTTCGTATACTATATAGAAATGCCGCAGACATCAAAAACTTTACTACACAAAATATAAATTTAGTTCGACTGAAACTGTCTACGGACAAGATTGAACGTTATACTAATTTAGAAAACTTGGCCTTTGAAGCATCTGTTACGAGCCTGCATCTTAATAAGTTGATAACTTCGGGTCTAAATTAATTTTATAAATCGTTTTATGTTTTATTTATAAGGCCCAGTGTTATGGCTTCGAAGTTTAATCGCAAGAATGTTTACGTTATACTATTTAACTTTTGACAGCTCGAATTCTAATCAATTAGTGATGTTCTAATGCGTTTTCGATTCGATTTTTTTATAATAATCGATTTTATTTATGAAGAAGTTTGAATCGTGAATGTGAGCGGGTTTATAAAAGAAGATATTGTCTGATTGAGATCTTGATGTTGCGTTTGATAATTTGTGTACTCAAGAATTAACAATTAATATTAATGAGGATACAAGTGATGATTCTCGTTCATATGGAGAAGAATTCGACGATTCATTATAATAAACAATAAAAATGTATTATAATTATTTAAAATTTATTTATTAGACAGGTACGAAAATTCATCACCTTGAATAATCTTCGTTACATAATCTATTGATTTGATAAATATCGGAGCTAAAGAGCCCGTCGTTTCATTAAAATTAAAAAATAAAAGAGTCCAGGAAGTATTGCAATTTTTTGTCTATGATTGTTTGTCAATAATTAAGGAACTTCGGAGACACGCATATGTCAAAAGTTAAATAAATGGTTCGACGAAGTACAAATAACTATATTTGCTTGGACATTGTGTAAGAACTTGAAAAAACTTAAGATCGAAAGCTTGGGTCGAAAGTCTTGTGTATAATAATACTGTAACAAACATATTCAATACAATACTGTCATAGACATCTATGAGCATTTTGTAGTTCCCACAACAGGCGCTAGATGGCATTGAACAGTTTTTTGTAAATAGTGAATCTTCATGGTTTAGTGTTCCCTGAATGGTGACTTCGACCGTATTTTGATTACGGCAGGTAATCATGGTAGCAGTAGAGATTCTTGTGAAAGAAGGAAGTCTAGGTCGTCCAGGGAAGTAATACTACCTTAGCTGTTTCTGCCGTCAAGCTATAATGCGAGCTTGGCTGCGTTCCGATTTTGAAGGGTAAGGGTGCTGGTAAAATCTCATGTCTCAGAAAGACGGGCGCACTGGTAGTGCCCTTCAAGATCTTTGCGGTGTAAAACTCTGAGTGACACTACGACTATCATGCATATGCGTGTCACTAACTACCAGGGGCACGATTTGTTCATCCCGTCACTTGATATGGTAAAAAAATCAATTCAGTTATTAAGCCTCTTTGGGTCGCGTTCTTACGGTTATGTTTAGTGTAATACATTGTTACACCCGGCACTACGTACGCCGCTCCTATCATGCTGAGTAATTGGCATTTTGAATTATACCGCACAAAGCAACCTAAATTGAACTTTAATTGGATTTCGGTGACATTGTCAAAAGGCCCGACATCCGTAAAATACTTCAATTGCAACGTTAAACATGGCGAAGAAACTTACTGCTACAACATTACTTACAAAATTACATTATTTTATGTAATATACATATATTAAATTATTTATTATTTCACTATTTGTTGTAGACACAACATGAGTTACGGAGAATCTGAACGGCTTGCAGAGGAGGTGGAAACAGAAGATGAAGATTTTGGTGATGTCAAACCATTGCTACTGATAATGAGTAGGTTATCTTACTACCTGCTCCTAAAAAAAGTTAGAAGTTTTTTTATTTTGTTTTCTTTTTTTATTTCATAAGAATTGAGATAGTACGTAGAACATCATGAAAAAAACATTCAAAAATAATTGTGATTTTAGAGTTCCTACAATATTGCGCAATTGATGACAATATTGTTTGATCTCGATAATAATCTATTATAGTGTGCTTATGAACGGTTAAGATAAGACATTTAATCTTGTTTTGTTATTTTCTTGATTTTTAACGTTGTTTGCGTATTATGACTAAAATTTTGAATTTTTATAGACTGTTCAACAAATAAGTACAAATTAAAAAAAAAGTACATAATGTTTTTCTATTTTCATTTACATAGACAAAAGATTTCTTTTATCATGTGCTACACAACGTCTTGAAAATATATATTTGTCTGTAAACTGAACGCATAAAGTTGCGATCTTACAGACCGCACGAGACTGATTATGTTCGGAGCAAGGGTGCGAGCACTGGAAGGTTAAGATATAAGCGGTACTTGGTCACTTCTAGTCTATCTATTCGGTTTTTTGTTTTGTAGCGTTTGTTTGGCGTTCGATGGAGTTTGTTATAATGGATTGTTAACAAAATATACAGTAAATATTGGTTAAGTTTTATTATTTTATTTACTCGTAAAAAAAGTATTGTATGCAATCATTATATAATTAGGTCTTAAAATCTCGCATTTAGTACTTAGGTCACTTGGCAAAGCCTCGTGGCCTAAATGCGGTATTCGGCTTTAAGAATGCTCACTATGCAACGATTGCGTAAAATACTATCATAGCACATTATAAATTACGATTACAACATAGAACAGTAACATAATTGTACAAGAATATATTGATCTTTAACAGGCCGCCTTATTGCTAAGGGGCAATTTATTCCTTACAATATTACGAAATGCGTAGACTATTTATTTGAATATTCTACATATATGAATAGTAAATGAATGAATGCATATAAGAATTTTGCCATTTAAATACTGTATTAAACAAACACTCTACATATTAAATACTAATTATACTTATATATACGTATAGACAATAATAATACAATAACATTTATATGATTTACTTTTAAACTTTTGCAGGAAAAATACAGAAAAATAATGTACTAGATAATAAGGAAATAAAAATGAAAGGATAGGGCGAGAAACGACAAAAGTTACGAGTTGAGGAAGTGTGCTTTGACACGTCGTTTGAAAGAATCGAGAGAAGGGGACCATCGGATAGGTTCAGGGGGAACTCCACTGTCGGATAGCAGACACGGTAAAAATGTCAGTTACTGAGAGTTAAACTTGTGATGATACGACCTCTTTCGTCGTCATCCCACCTTTTTATCACCATTTTCTCTGGTTCCTGGCCACCCTACTTTGAAATTTTGAATCGTTCTAATATTTATTTTTCTTCTTCGTAACTTACTTTTCTGCTTACCATCGCCACTTTCTACTAAATTTCCGAACCGAGCACACGTGCTCGACTTCACGTTAAATTCTGACCAGTTAAACCATGTAACCTTAGGCTGAACTCACTTTGGCGCAGAGTCGAAGCGTCGCGACGCGTCTGTTTCGCCTATAGCATATTCATCTCTATTTTCCCAATATTAAGGTACAAATTTGTGTTACGCAAATATGAAGTTAAGCGTCGACGCGCGTCGCCAGGCGTCGTAGTTGAAAAACAGAATGCGACGCGACGCTTTGACTCTGCGCCGGTGTGACTTGAGTCTTACTTTACTATTATCATCGAGTATAGAACCAGAAATAGAGACGAAATATCATTTAATTTGTTTGAAAACTATTCTCCCATATCATTGCTGTGACAACTATGCTCCGATTGGTCAATGGATGTCATCAATTGTTTCACTTCAAATCGACCAGTTAACTTGAGCTTTGCTATAATGGACGAAAATTGCAAAATCGCATATTTCATATGTAATTACCGTTGAAATTTGGTTCCGTTTGTTTTGTAATTTGATATTTTGCTGTTTTTCCTAACACCACCAAATGAAACAGCACGGTATTGTTAGAGATGTTATCTTTATTACAATAAATACAGAATATTTTTGGAATATACGGAGATGTACACACAGGTCAGTTGTTGGCGCTTCTGTATTTCAGTGCAAACGAGAGTTGATGTTTATAAGTGATGTATCACTGATGAGTTACCAGGAATGTATATTTCTGGTTATATACTCGATGATTATTATATTTGTAGAACCGTTGAAAATCATGTAACCGAACTGTTCATAAGCATAGTATTTCTAGAAATTACAGGCCCTTTTGGGGTAAGTCCCTTTTACCATAACCTGTATTTAAATAGGGAGTGTTTTACAAGATTGTAGCTGTTTTAATATCATTATTTTGTTACAGCCTTTACGCCTTTACTTTACCTGTTCTTTTCTCTTCCTGTACTCTTTCTTTATTTCTACAATAAAATTCATGCGGACCGCGGCTTGTATTCAATTACGCGAGGCCCGCGTGACAAAGTAACTTCAAAGGGCATGTGTAATAATCAGTAGTATAATAACATACGGGTCAATAATGATTTTTTAATTATTATTAATTATTACTTTTAATTGGACGAATGTACAAATTCCACCTTTAAATGATATGTTGCAAATTTATAAACCATTTATAAGAATAATCTCAGTACGGAGGAACGCACTAAAAAACCGACCTCAAAAGTAATTCATCCCCTTCTTTGCCACCCTTAAAGGTGGAATATTTTCTTCAAATTTAAATGGGACCACTACTGAGGTACCCTCTTTCCAACAGAAACAGAATCATCAAAAGCGGTTCACAAATGCCGGAGTTATTGAGTAACATAATTACAAAAAAAAACGTACAGTCGAGAAACCCTACTCCTTTTTTAAAGTCGGTTAAAAAACAATATGTTTTCTCCAATATACTACGTAATATTGCTCCTAAGCCAAAAACGTATATTAGCGGAGCGTCTTTCATTTAATTTTCCACAATTTTTCTTTACAAAATATCCTGAACAGTACACCAACTGTAAAATGATCTCTGCCAAGCGCTTAGAAAACAGATAACAAAAGAAACATCGATTCTCGAGCCTGCATTGATGTTTTATCTCACTAAGTGATTAAATACAACAACACTCACTTTTCCGACAATAACATCAATGTACAGTAGAAACTTCATAAAACTTTTTAACGCACATGACATGGAGAACAGATCTCCTCAGCACTTTGTTTCACGTTGGGTGATTTTTTAGTCTTTTCCAACAGAATCCTACCAGCGGCATGTACTCGTAATTGTATGCAAAGATGGTAGTCAGAGATCAGACTATGTCGGCTGGATTCTAAATAAGGGAACATGTTGATTTAATTTATTACTTTGATGAGACTTGACAATTTTTTTTTGCAATTTATTTTTTCTCGTTCGTAGATTTATCAAAGGTTTATTATCATAATCGTTTAGGAATATTTACTTGTTTGTAAATTATCAATATTTTTTAAGGCATAAATAATATTGACTCTTCCTACGTAATCTATCGTAAGCCATAACAATTGGTACATGTTTTTTATAAGCCGCTTTCTTTTTACGTTGGTCTACTACACTTAACAGTAAAATTATAAAGCATGAAAAATAATGACTTGGTTTCAAATCCTTGCGAATCGCAGCTACTATGTTTATTTTAGTCCTTACGATACGTAATAACGTTCCTTATAAAAGTTGTGAATTTGGTCATACGATTCTGTACGTAGGAGGGACCGATATATACATTCAGACTTGTTTAAACAGTCAGTTTAACGCACTAAAAAAAGGAAGAAAATTCCTCCGTGATTCTAATGTCGCTGTAAATATGTCGTGTCTCGTAAAGACGCACGGCATCCCTAATAATTTTGATTAAAAAAATTAAACATTTTGTACATTTTTAGCTCAAGTCCGTGACAAGGGTCCCTCCACGAGCTGATCTGGGGTCAGAACCTGAATTTATAAGATCCCTGTGCTAACACAGGTTACAGTGCCCTTCCCGTATACCCAAGGGGTCGGTAGGTCACTATAAACAAAAACTTAGGTTGAAATATACGGGTATGTAACTTTGTTGGTAAGAACGGTAGCCATGGTGAGGTAACAGACACTGGATAGTTCCGGTCGGATCAAAGGAATTTTTCTTTGTATTTGTTTGACCTTTGTTTCAAAACATAATAATAACAAACTAGTGGAGTATTATCACAAAAAATATATGAATACCATAGTCGTAAGCACATCTATAATAGTTCATTATTGCAAAGGCCAGGAAGTAAGGGAATGCTGGATGATTATGAGTTACCGACGTTAGTGGACGAGCGCCAGTGATGCCTTGTATTAATACTAGTCAAACAATCCCTGTTCCCGCCGAGGCATGTATAGTATTTTTCTCAAACAATGGGCGGATATAATAAAAGACTAAAAAAAGAGGAAAATGTTTAATAGAAAAAGTGAAAAAAAGACATATTTGACAAAAGTAATATTTGACATGTTAGGACAACTGCTAAAAGAAAGTATTATCAGCTACATTAATAGTAGTCTCCCGACTTCTGAATGTGGTTGAATGTGTATCCATGACTGTACTTTCGTTATCGCTCTTCTAGCACTTATTTTCGCCAACAAAATACAAAAAAGACGAAAAAAACAAAATAAATACCAAAACTTTTAGTTTATATTACCGCCATTTACTTTTTTTATAAATAAGCAGTACAGGTAGGTATTTATAATTATCGCAATTATGAACACTTGACAGTTGGCTGTGTGCGTTTTTCTTTTGCCTATTTACATAGTTCCTTATTAATGGGTACATTTAAAAGTTTAGTAGAAATCGAGTTCTTAGGTTTTCGCGATTGTTACACATAGGAAATGAAACTATTTTTCCGGATTTAAATCGCGTATATTTGTTTTTTCAAACAAACCGACGTTAAAGATCCCATGGTCACGGTTGACTGAAGTCAAGTCTAGTTTAGTAGAAGTGAAGAGTAATGGATTTTCACACTCCTTTTGCAGGCCTTGGCCGGCAAGAACTCGCACGGCCCATAAATGACAAGCTTAGCCATATATACACTTAAAATATATATACACCTACCTCTATCCTAGTATTACTTCGTTATACATTATATCGCTGATACACTAATTGCTCTATAATGATAGGATCTCTTGTCAGATACATATACATATATATATATATAGCTTAGAAATGATATACTGCTTTATTGTCTGCATTAACAAATCTCTGTTACTGTGAACAGATGGGATAAGGATCCTGTCTGTGACGTAGCTCGTGGTCGTGAGTGTACCACAAGAGCCTGCTTAACGGACGGTTGTGGGTATTATTGTTAATATTTTAGTAGCGGTAAGATTTATCGACCTATTTCTAGAACAAAATAGCAATGTTGTATTTCTTACTGAGGAATAGGGATACCCAGCGTAATTACCGGTACAGGAATATTTATATATCTTAATTGCAATAAAATAAAAAAACATTAAAAAAAGAATGAGGAACCGTAAAGGGATGACCTAACGTCAAGATGGGTAACTTTTAATGTCCTTGTTTTCTTTGAATAAAACTGGTTTGAAGATTCTTTTTTACCTCTATGAACTTGTAGTCAAATTGACAGACTAATACAATACATCACAAACAAGCTTATTATATAGAGCGTTGGACAAGGCGACTATGAGCACAAAGGCAAACGCGCGTTCGTAAATCGCGCGATTGCATTGCTACACTTGCGACGTATAGGCGATTGCATCGATGTAAACGTGCGATTTCATGATTGCATTGATGCAATTGCCTATAAATCCTAAGTGTGGCGACGTAATCGCGCGTTTGTATCGATGCAGTCGCGCGCTTGCATCCGTTTGCGTTCGATGTTGCTGCTAAAAGCACCGTGTGTAACCGCTCATAGATACAATGGTAAAGATAAAGAAAAAGGCTCGTCTAGGTTTGCGGGTATGGTCTGGAGTGTTATAATGTGTCGGGGTATAGAGTGTACTTACTGTGTCAGCAAAAAGGGTCTGACTCAGCATTACGCCGCAGTTCAGTAGAACTACGACGCTAATGATTCTATCAGATCCAAGATCGATCGATTTTTTTTTATTATACCAAGTGACGGGAAGATCAAGACGTGTGCTTGGTGGTAAGCGACACGTCGGTCCATAACGGTTGCAGTGCCATTCAGAGCTTTCAAAGATCTGAGGGACACTGCCACCGCGCCGTCACCGTAAGACAGGGTTTCTTAACATATGATCCATGGACCCCTAGGGCTCAACTCACACTGGCGCAGAGTCGAAGCGTAGCGACGCGTCATGTTTTCGCCTATAACATATTCATCTCTATTTTCCGATTATTAATTAAACATTTATGTTATGTAAATATGTTACTTTGTTAATTGCGCGAAGTGACGCGTCCGACTCCGACCACACTGTGCGTTGCGTCTCGGGCGCGCAAAAGCGACGGTCGCGCGACGCCATGCGCTGTACTTGAAAAACAATACATGACGCGACGCTTTGACCTGTGTCGATTCGGTCCGTCTAGTGAACCTAACCTAATAATTATATTATTATAATATAAAAATTTGTTTATAATATATTGTGATTAAATAGATACAGAGAGCGTGACCTTTTCGAATTTTTGAATTTTCGCGCTTTTTGAAGGCCATTTATTCATTATTGGAGCGACCGAGCGGGATGCGCGTCAATGCAACCCGCGGGCCTTTCTTCTTCACTATCTTTTCGGAAAGGGTACATGTGCTCTTTGGAAATTTTGAGAGGGGTTCATGACTAGAGGAATGTTAGGAAATCCTGCCCTAACACATGAATTGAAAAGTCTCTTGTGCTTGGTATTTCTTTCTCAAACTCTTTCACAAGGAGCTCTGGTGCTATTAAAGCCATTTTAATAACTAAATATACATTATAAAAACATTTAAAGAGTTGGGCGAAATTAGCAACCGGAGGTTTCAAGTCTCCGTCAACCCCACTGGGAGACGTGCGTGATAGTGTGTATTTAATATAAATAAAGAGTGTTGTTAGTGGACTATGTTAGTAAAACGAAGGGTGTGATGCCGTGCTATTAAAAAAACATTAGTCGAAATTGTATAGCTATTAGAGGACAATAATGGTTAAAAATTTTAAGTCAACAACGACCAACAGTTTTTTATGATACTAATATTCACAGTTTTGATAAAAAGGATACGCAGCTTATAAAAGTGTTAGGAAAATGCATTTTATAGTACAGGACTCTTTAAATGTGGTTTCTGGGACCTTTTCGTCAAGGCTAGCACCAACACACAGGTTCACTCACATAAAAAACCGTCGAGCGTGTTAAATGTCATTATGACATTTGCGTGCTCTCTGTAGAGACGGTCAGATAGCTTTTGGCTAAGGAGGCATGTTGTAATTTTAATTTATGCTTTTATTTATAATAGGATGCTCCTCTTGTGGCGTACAAACTTCTCAGATTTTTTCAGAAATCAGAAACCAGAAACATTTATTGTATGTATTGGTGAAATACAGGTTAACAACTGTACTTCTTCTTAAAAGTGATTAGTTCCACAATTCTTACCCAAGTCAGGCGTACAATGTCTTAAAATTACAATTGAATCTAAATTTATTATACCTTAAATGTCAAAAATTAAAATTATAATTAAGTTATTTACACAATTGTCGAATACATATTATTAATAAAAAAATATATGCCAAATAATATTCCATGAGTGTATATTTTTTAAATCAATAATTTGTATACTCGTGCTGTCCAAAAAAAAAATTCCAAAAATAAATGTAAATATAAAAAAATATAAATATTAATATGAAAGTAAATTAAAAATGAATTTGAGTTCGTCCAGAGAAGTACGTATTTAAGTCAGTATTTCTGCCGCCAAGCAGTAATGTGAGCATTATTTCGTTTCGGTTTGGAAGGGTAAGTTGCTGGTGATATTACATGCACATGGGACTTGGCAACTTAAGTCTCAGGGTGACGGCCGCAGTGGCAGCGCACCTAAGATCTTTGCGATTTAAAGCTCTGAGTGGCAATGCAACTGTAATGGATAGGCGTGTCGTTTAGCACCAGGCCATCGAGTATATAACCAGAAATAGAGTCGAAATGTCATTTAATTTGTTTGAAAACTATTCTACCACTATTCTACGACGACGGGTCTAATACAAAAACCACGAAAAAAATGTCCCAAGTCAACCTATTCGAAATTTAAATTGTAATGTCATCGCAGTATCGCGCTGTCAGTAGAACAAATGAAGACTAAAGCGGAGTGTCGCGCTCTGTATACGATTTTAGCGCCTTCAAAGTGCGGACACTTTTTAGCGCGGACCCGACGTCCATATAATTGTAAGTCAATGCTACCATATCATTGCTGAGACAACTGCGCTCCGATTGGCTAGCCCGAGTTCGAAACAATTGAGGGGTGTCGTCAACTGTTTCACTTCTTATCGACCGGTTAACTTGAGCTTTGCTATAATGGACGAAAATTGCAAATTTACATATTTAATATTACCGATATAATTACCGATGAAATGTAATTCCGTTTGTTTTGTAATTAGATGTTTTGCAGTTTTTCCCACACCACCGAATATAACAGCACGGCATTGTTAGACATATTATCTTTATTGCAATAAATACAGAATATTTTTTGGAATATACGGAGACGTACACACAGGTCAGTAGTTGGCCTGTCTATATTTCAGTGCAAACGAGAGTTAATATTTATAAGAGCTGTATCGCTAATGTGTTACCAGGAACATATGGCCCTTATTTCGTCTCTATTTCTGGTTATATCTCGATGCACCAGGCGCACGACTTGATGGTCCCGTCACTTAGTCTAAATTTTATTTAAAAAAATTGAAATTGTAAGTGATGAAGATGTATAAATATAAATATTAAAAGAATTTAACAATTTCGTGTTTACTTAAAAAAAAGGATTAAAGTTGAAAATAAGTTGGAATTGAAACTTATTTTCTCATATCAAAATTCGCGTAAAACGTTTCGGGCTCTTTACATATCCCATGAGCACGACTGGTTGAGATGGTATAATTTATAAACAGTTTTATTTAACACCAAATATCGGGACGACCAAGTCGTGCATCTGGTGGTAAGCGTCACGTCTGTCCATAACAGTTACAGTTTCGCTCAGCGTTTTAACTCGTAAAAATCTGAGGGCACTGGTAATGCGCCTGTCACCATGAGACACAAGTTGGAATATATATATATATATATATTTTTCCGTGAAAATTGTAATTTACATACGTTCGTCCTAAAAGAGACGTAACGTTCGTAGTTGAAGCAATATTAAGCACGTATTGTACACAAGGTAATTTAAACACATTTTAATGGTATTCCCAATTGAAATCAAAGTAATTTTAAGTGTATTCGAATGTAACGATTGCGAGCGCATTAGGTCAGCAATTTACGCCGGCGGCTGTGGCGCTAATAAATTTCGGTGACCTCCGGGGGCGGTAGAAGAGGTGGAGGCGGCGGCGGTTTTGCGGGCAGGGATTAGTTTTTCTTTTTAATTTTATTTAGTATCGTTCGATCTCATTCGAAGAACACTATAAACTTTTAAAACATGCTTGTTTAAAGCTATTATAATCGTAAGAATGTAACCGTAGCAATGCTATCATCGTAAGAATGCTTTATGAAGATTGCTGCAGAAAAAAAAATACATGAAGAATCGTATGGAAAGAATGCTACGGTGTGAATACCGCTATAAAAATGCTACGATAATAATGCACCGGTAACAATGCTAACGTAAAAATGTTGTGGTAAAAATACTACGCTCATATACCAGTAACAGCATTTACCGTTAAATTAATATTAGAATATGATAGTACGGGGTACTCCGTTTCGCTATTCGGATCTTGATAAACCAACTACGAACTTTGCAGTGTTTTTTTTTTTTTTTTTTTATTTCGCCACTCGACAAAATGACTCCTCCGCGCCTGATGGAAAGTTCAAATACAGTCCAGAGATGAGAGTAACTTAGGAAATTGACAAGTATACTACGAACTTCGCAGTGCGATTCCCAAGCGCTTTCTATGTAGTTGACGTCTACTGCTTCTCCTTAGAAGTATCAACGTACAGATGATTTATATTCAATTATTTACATAATAATAATAATATTTCATTCAGTGAAAAAAGTACATCATTACAATGCTCAGCTAAACAAATATAAGTACAATAATAGGCTGCTGAATGTACTGTTCAATTAAATGAAACCACTACAGTCCAACTAGGAAATCCTGTATCTCAACATGAAGTGCCTATCCCCTTGATGAAAAGAAATGTACAGGCCATTTGTAGAAGTGATCAATATTTTAAATGAGGTTTTGGAGGAGAAAAAAAAAACGTGTTTGTGTGTGCGTGTATGAGTATGAGCGAATGTGTTTTTGTATGTGCGTGTGTGGGCGTGTATGTATGTGTGTGTGTGTGCGTGCGTACGTGCGTGCGTGCGTGCGTGCGTGCGTGCGTGCATGCGTACGCGTGCGTACAGAGTGAAGATTTTATATTAAATGAATGTAAGCACTACGTCAACAAAAGTACAAACGTTTTTGTGTGCAGTACTATATAAAAGGGTTAAGTTACTTTTGTTATGCAAGCTATCAAAATAGTCCATAACACTTGATGATGATAAGTGTGTACTGTGGCATAGTCTACGTCAAATCGTCTTTATTTCATGGGCAAGCAAATTACACTTGAAATCGTCATACTGATAAAAATGTACCGCTCATTCGTAAGATAGATTCACTAGGTAAGGTAGACTCTTTGTAAATTATACATTTTAATACATTTACCACTTACAATATGTATTTGATACATCTTTATTCGAGAATACCTGCAATAGTTAAACGGGTTCCCTACCACGGAATTTTGTCATCCAATTACGCAGAAGCTGTATAATAACCTTTAGAATAAAGTTTTTTTTTTCGCTATAATCTAAAACCTCAGAAATGGCAAATTTTAATTTTTTTTTTTTTATTTTTTTTTTATTGCGACTCGACAAAATGACTGCACCGCGCCTGATGGAAAGTGCGAATACAGTCCAGAGATGAGAGTAACGGATGGAAAACACAAATATCTTCACTCCGTCACTATCATTTTGCCGGTCTGGCCAAATGCACTGGATGTACACCAACTGATCCCTGAACGCGATTCGCAAAAGCGTTTCACTGTGGAGGGTTTTCCGCCGTGTGTACTGTGGTCGCTATCCAGTCGGCACAGAGCCTACCACAATGCTAAGCAGATGGACACTTGTGACGCCCTCGGTCGCCTCTTACGACCCCCACGGGCATGTACGGGGAGGCGACAATGTATTCTTAAGCCGTCTTAACCGTAGCCGTAAATAACGTCTTCTAGCAAACTGTGCCAGATGCTATGCAGACTAAGCCACGGAACCTTCTTGAACCATTTTATTGTGGTACACAAAGTAAATTCCAAATTTTAAGAAAGAAATTAAAATATTAGTGTATAAAAGTGAGCTTATCCCATAAGGGGATTTCTTCCAACTAACCTTTCTTATAATCTTATTATAGAAGCTTAACATACAACGCAGAAACATAATTATAACGTCAGAAAGTGCTTTCATAATTACGTTACTGGTTGTGGAATTTAAAAATTTTATTTGTCAATGATTGTTTAAAATCTGAAACAGAGCTCTGTAAGCTATGAGTGCGGCGTTGGCGTTGTTAATGCTATTGTTTCCCGTGAAAAATTTAATCTTATACTCTCTCGTGCAAACTTGTAGTTTATAAAACCGTAATGTATTCGTAGGCTCCAATTTACTTACAATAAAAGCTCCTTGAAAAAATTACCCGACGTTAACAAAGCACCTATTATGAAGCAGAAATCGTTTAAAACATTTAAGCCTAGAAGCATAATGAACGCATTTGCATATTCAGCAAGTTCGCTACATGCGAGACTGAACTTACACAAGGAAGCTACGAAACTCAAGCACGTACGATAAGTATAGATATACGTCTATTTCGAAGATAAAAAATATTAACAAAACTTTCTCAAAAGTTGAGAATTTAGTTAAAAAACAATTTACATTACTGGTTTGTAGCTATAGACATTGTCGTGACAGCCGTTATTAAAACTTAAATTGAAAAAAAAACCCGATAAAAAGCAGAGCACCTAAAAATTCAATAAAATCACCGTATACGAACAACTCGTCGGGACCAATTCAGTAAGACCAAACACGATAATTCTACTCAAAGTCTGTAGTTTGTCCAGGTTACAATATCAGATTAAGGTTATCATAATGTCATCAGTGTCTATAGCATACTAAATTTCAAGTTGATCGGATTCATATCATTACACTAACTGTGAAAGGAGTTGCCGATTTTATATAATTTAAACTTTAGTTTGTTGGTATGTCGTCATCCTATTATTTTAACTTACGGAATTTTGATTTCACATAGAAATTTCAATCAATGTACTGCCATTTAGCGGTCAGTAGCTGAACAACGACGAATTTGAGATGTTTACTTAATTCTCCAAAAAAGAAGCGGCCATATCGTTTCTTGTAACAAAAAAAAATTACGATAAATATAAATATAAGTCTAAAATGTATTAAAAGTAAATAAGACTGGTAAATGATATGAAAGACCACCATAGATAATATTATTACCACTGACTGGCTGATCCAGTCATTTAGATGATTGTTCTCCCAGAAGGAGTCGCGGTGGGTCAAAATGGTGTACGGGAGTCATGATCGGATGGCTCCGGTGAGTACCAGAAAAATCCGAAATCTTCGAAAAATGGACTGCATCAGGTGGGACTCCGGCTGCGCGGCCAAAGTATAAATATTACCTACCGGCAGGGTTGTTGAACTAAAAATGGAAGCCATCTAGGTTCTTCCGGAAGTGATAAAAATTTAAAATTCGAAAAAAGATTGATGATTGAAGATAAGATGGCCGCCATATAAATTTCAGAGCCCTATAGCTCGGCGAATATTGGAGATAGGCGGGGGGTCCTCGACCAAATGTCATAGAGAGCGGCGGGGGCCAACTGCCGGTGACAAAAATTTTTCAAAATGGCCGCCTTAAAATGGGATTCCAAAAAAAGTAATCCGATCCGGCTGAAATTTGGCATGCGGTCCTGTAAGGGGGCCCATAATAGGAAACTGGGATTAAAATTTCGATTCCGCCATTTTCCAAGATGGCCGCCATACATGTGAATTTTCTGCCCTTTGGCGTCATTTTTCTCCTGAAAGGAAGGCGGATGGATGAAAATGTTGTAGGGCAATAATGGTCGGATAGGTTTTGTGAGTATCAAAAGGTACCGTAATCTTCGGAAAGTGCTCCGCATCAGGTGGAACCCGCACTGCCGGGCCAAAGTATGTGTCTTGGCTCAAAGTCTCCACAGAAATGTTTATTCACACCCTGGGTAGTTTTTACTGGGAGTGAAAAAAATTCAAAATTCGAAAAACAAAATAGCCGCCACACAAATTTCCGGGGCTTGTAGTTCGCAAATTACTAGAGATAGGTAGATTGTGCTCAAACTAATAACGTAGAGGGCGTCAGGATCTAACTGGCTGTCAATATATTTTTTTCAAAATGACCGATTAAAGATGGCGGCCCGAAAAAAATTCACAGATCGTGCTGAAATTTGGCACTTGGTCGTATATAAGGCCCCATAATACGAAATTGTGTCTGTGGTTTTTGATTCCGCCAATTTCCGATATGGCCGCCGTACATTTTCCACCGTCCAACATCATTGTTCTCCGAGAACGAATCGAGGTGTTTTAAATAAATGAACAAGGATTGTATTTGACTCGGAATATTGAATATCAGAAAAATCCAAACATTCAAGAAGTGATCTGCATCAGGTAGGACACCAGCTGCCCGCTCAAAGCGTCAGAGATGGGTGTATGGCTTTCGAACAAAAACTGTCAAGGACCCTGATCAGGTTCTACCGGAACCAAAAATGTTCCAATATGGCGAATCGATGATGGCCGCCAAATAAAAGTTGACTTTACTGAATGTTCACAACTATTGATGACATACGAGTAGTTTCTTTTGAAGTATATAAGGATACGACTTGATTAGATTATAACTATTACCTGGCTTCCTCCCACCCAAATAAACCTAACTAAAAAAATCACCAATGAAACCAAAATAATCACCAACCGGCAGACGAAGTCTTTCCTACATTTAAAGTCACACCGCCTTCGCTGGCCGCTTTAGCGGCCCAGCGCAACATACGACAGTTAAGTCGATCTGGTCTTCGGGATAAACGGCCCCGCCAAAGCTTCAGATATAGGTATATTGGCTTCAAAACAAAAATTGTCAAGGACCCTGGCCAGGTTCTACCGGGATCAAAAATTTTCCAATATGGCGGATCCAAGATGGCCGCTATACAAAATTGAGTTTGCTGAATCTATGCAACTATCGATTATATACGGGTTGTGTCTTGTGAAGTATTTTCGGATATGACTTAAAACGATCATACCAACTACCCTGCTCCCTCCCACCCAAATAAACCTAACGAACAAATCACCAACGAAATCAAAGTAATTTCTAACCGATTGACTAAGTCTTTCCTACATTTAAAGTCACAAGCCTCATACATAGCCCTCGTGGGCCCAGCGCAACATGCGATATCCAAGTCGACCTGGTCGCCGTGATAAATGGCCCGGTTAAAGCATCAGAGATGGCTACATGGCCTTCAAATAAAATTTGTCAAGGACCCTGGTCAGGTACTACTGGGATCAAAAATTTTCCAATATGGCGAAACCAAGATAGCCGCCATACAAAATTAAGTTTGCTGAATCTCTGCAACTATCAATGATGTACGGGTGGTGTTTTATGGGGTATTTAAAAATACGACTTGATGCGATCGTACCAATAACCTGGTCCCTCCCACCTAATGAAACCTAACAAAAAAAATCCTGAAACAAAAACTACAACTAGCAACAGTCACAAACCTAACACAAAGACATCGCGGGCTACTTTAGCGGTCCAGCGCAACGCGCAATACGTAGGTAGCTCGATTACCACTGACATGTAGGTAATTATTCTCCCAGAAAGAATAGAGTTCATTTAGAATTATTCACGGGATTAGTAGTCGGAAAGGGTTCAGTGAGTACGAGAAAATCCGGAAATCTTGGAACAGTGCTCCGCATCAGGTGGGACTGAGGCTGCTCGCCCAAGTACCGGGATGGGCACATGGCTCTCAAATAAAAGTTGTCAAGGATCTTGGTCAGGTTGTACCAAAACCGAAAATGTTCTTGTATGACGAATTCAAAATTGCCGCCATAAACAATTTGACTTTTCCGAATCTTCCACTCAAACTCAACCAAAGAGGATTCTCTTCTGAAATATAAAATCTAATTCCCAACCTGACACGCAAGCCTCAAAGAAAGCCCTCGCGGGCTGTTTTAGCGGCCCGGCGCAACGCGCGCCATCTAGTTATATACATAAAGCTACAAGTTTAGTCTCACTTAGAAAAATAGAACGCCTACTTCCCGATATGGTGGAAAAAATATATTGTTACCGTTGTACGCGGATAGACTCCAAGGCAAAGAAATAAATATGAGAAGACCTGAATGTGGAAAATGTAAACGAGTGATCAACGGCCTGCAAAAACTATAATACATGGGGGGGGATTTTTGTGCATTTTTATGAGATACACCCTGGTCAATTTTCGCGGAAAGTAAAAAATGTTCGAAATTCAAATAAACAAAATGGCTGAATGTTTTTCAAAGATGTTCGAAATTTGAAATAATAACATCGAATTCGATGTTATTATGAAGCAATAATAAAATTTTCACAGATAAGAAATTTGTTCTAACAAAACAGTTTACTTTTATGCTGGTCGTAATTCGCGGTTTTTGAACATATTATAGAGAGTTTATGATATATGTGTCGATGAACAAACTAATGGAGCATTTTCATAGCAAAACATATGAATATGACGGTAGTAAAACCGCAAGACATTCAATAAATAATACTGGGAAGTTCTAGAAATAAAATCCAACTCCTAAATAATAAGCAGATAATTTAAATACGGTTTGCAAGGAAATAATAATAAATAAATATTAGACAACGTCACGTATATTGTTCTGATCTCAAAGTAGGTAAGTAAAGAAAGCACTTGTGTTATGGAAATGGGAAACTACGACACTCTCACAAACACCCAGACCCGAGATAATATAGAAAAGTTTTTCTTTTTTGACCCGAGAGCTCAGAGATGGCGACACCATGAAAACCGGTGTGCAAACCAAATAAGGAGACGAAAAGTACTGTATGGGATCCCAATAAACGGAATGCCGAGGGCCCGAGTACTATAAAATAAAATACTTTAGCTGTATAGTGGGGTTTTTGGTAGTGCTTCGTGTTTTGGCGCCACCAACCTAATGTATTGTGGCGCCTTCGACGAAACGTGCTGTGACCTACCAACCTAACAACGCAGCGATAGAAAACAGTATTCGTGGCCAAATACTTTGTCATGAAGTAGCGCTTTAATAATTACAAAAATACAATTACAATAAGACGATAATTATTTGTTATGCAAAGCTGCAATGTTGTTGCTTAACGCGAGGGCTTGTATTGAAACCTGAGCAAGCGAAGGAAGCTAAGAAAAATAGATTCTTGGGCGTAGCGAGGGTTTCAAGCCACGAGACGCAAAACAACTTTGCTTCCGAGGAAACCCACAACTTTTCTCTTAAACATAGCGAGGAAAATAGTAGATGAAAGAAAAACAGTTGAAGTATAAAATATCAACTTATTTTAATTATAAGAAAAAGTTTAAAGAAAATCTTCGGATGCGTTCTGAATTTACACCTCATCAATTCTTGTTCTTGCTTGTACTTTTATTTTATGGTGATTATGTGATTATAGAATTTATTTTAGTTCTTCGACAAATTAAAATAACTTAATAAACACAATTACCAATTTAATGTCAACAATAATAGAATTAAATATACCAACAGATTTATATTACATAAATAGTAATATACGACAAATCGCGTACTTGAACGTGTTATTATCTTCTTTTCATCGCAAGAAAATGTTAGGGCACCACAGTCCATCGTTAAGATCGAATTTAAAAAACCTGTTACCGAAAAAAACCGAAATTAAAAATACAGTTGCTCAAAACGTGGTATTTTTCGTACTACAAATCCTGCGCAAAGTTGGATTTCTCGCACTAGTGCTTTTTACTTTCCAGTTTTTTTAAATTTACAGTTGTTTTAAGTCTTAAACATAAAACTAAAGAGATTGTATGTCTATTTCATATTTATGTGCTTTGTGACGTAAGTCATTCGTCATTACTATACTATATATATGGAGAGACCGCATTTTTACACCTATGAAGTAAATGCTCCTTAGTATCGATTATGTAGAAAATAAAGTAATATAAAATAGTAATTTTAATGTGCCTGAATACTGGCAACAGTTGCCATATTGAAAAAAGTCGGCCAAAAAAGTACTAATTTTTTACATCGTTTACATTCCCGCCTTTTTCATTAATTTTTTTACGATTTGATTTTGTTATTGACAAAGGAGTAAAATGAGGTTTTTTTAAAATACTGTTTTATTTTACTTTCAATGTAGGTTTTTTGCAAATTATTAAAAAACGTTGTTTGATACACATGCGGATTTGTCATTTTCACTTGTCTCGAGACTCGTGAATAATGACTAACTTTCCGCACTTGTATCAAAAATAACTATTTCCACGCTAGCGTGCAAAAAACGCTTATGCGTGCAGATGTGTAATGAGAAAGAAAGCCTTTCCAAGCTAGTGAGGTGTAAAAATATTTATTCATTTAAACTGTCCACCAAAAACTGGCCAAACTTAATATTTAAAAAAATAAATATTTATTACATATTGTTACAAAATTCTTTGGATCATTTCATGTAAAACACCTATGCATATTTTACTAACTTCTCCAAGGCACTCTAGTGTAGACGTAAAAAGCATCACATATTACCAACACCTTCGTACCTTCGACGCACCCTCGAGCATAAATCGCTAGACGCATGTCGTTCCATGAACGATAAATCTTCTCATTCACTAATACACCACATTCAAATGTAGCACCGAAATCCGTATTCGAGATTCCACGCTCTTCACCTTAAAAGCGGTGCGTAACATATGAGCACATTTATCTTGAACGATATTTGACGGAATCTTTCCGTCGAGCGAATCTTGAAATAAGCGAGGGTGAGAAATGTGTTTGTACTTGTGGTTGAAAAATTGCCACGTGTTTCGGTACTACGAACAGCATAATATTCACTATTTTTGTACGACGGTACTGAGATATATCGATTGTTCTCTAGAATAGTGGCCTATCTCAAAAATAGCTAATACATCAGAAAGATGATTTAGAAAATACTGCCGATAAATCGTATACTTGTCCAAACGGCACGTTTTATATAACCGACTAACTGTCCCATAATGTGGCATTTGATTCGACTGCATGTAGGAAAAGTATGAATTTGTTAACTTATTATATTTAATTATTATTTGAACTTATTTTAATTTTATGCTTTTTATCTTGTGATTTAGATTTAAGTATTTAATTTTGATTCAGCTTTTAACATTTAATTTATTTTTTTTTCGATGTCATGTTTTAAAATTATTAACTAATTTTATAATTTAAGAATACGGATCATAGACGTCTGAAATAAACGACTTATTATTATTATTATTAACCGACTTTAAAAAAAAGAGGAGGTTCTCAAGTCTGTATTTTTTTTGTATGTAGGTATGTTACGCGAGAACTCGCGATAATTTCTGTTTTTTTTTTTGTTGGAAAGAGTGTCTGTAGTGGTCCCCTTTTAAATTAATGAAGAAATGAAAAAAATATTCCACATCTAAGGGTGGCGCAAACTAGGGGATGAATTCAGTTTCGCGTAGTTTCCGGTAACCGTTTTCAATAAAACTTGGCAAATATGTAATGATGTAATTCCACGAACGTTTGAGATCGGTTTTTTTAGTACTCTGTACCGGGATTATAACGTATGAGCTCGTATTTTATATGTGAAATTTAATAACTCTCCTATATAATCATAAAAAGTCATAATCATCAACATACTCGTATTTATACGTCCCGCTGGAAACGGGTCTCCTCTCGGGCAAGGATTTAGGCCATAATCCGCCACAATGGCCTAATGCGGATTGGAGACTTGACACGTTTTCCGATGGTACCTTATTCGACACGTGCATTTTCACGATATCTTCCTTCACCGTAAAGCTCATACATATCAAATTAAATTTCGCACATAAATTGAAAAAGCTCAGAGGTCAATTCCAACAAACTCTGTCCGGATTCGAACTCACGGCCTTTGCTTGAGAGACAGAAGGTCAAACCATTAGGCTACCAGGAGTTTTCATAAATAAAAATAAATTATCAAATAATTAATTGCGTTTTACAATTTTCAACTTTTCACCAGAAAAATTGTCAAGTCGCAGATGTAGCCTTATTACATCAACGGTGACATTAACCGAAGGCAAACCTGAAGGGCGCGTTTATTCGATACGAATTTCATTGCACTCAATCCGCGTGGCAGCGACCGCGTGCATCTAATCGTCATGGCAACATACGCTCTATTTATGAGATTATTACATGGGCGTCCCGGGCGCGCGAGAGAGGTTGGCTTGTCCCTGGTCTATGCGGTGGCGGCGCGACGACGGGGCCGCGTTCGGGCGGCGTCCGGTCACCGCCCGGCGGCCGCGCGAAAACTTTCGCTTCGTGTAACTAATATAATTTAGAGGATTCTAAATATGGCTATGTTATAAATGAAAAAAATTGGTTTGGGTCACCTTTTTTCAAAGGTAGCGGGATATAACGCGAACAGGCCGTATCACTTTTGCGAGTAAAATTTCAAAAAATATTACTCTAAGGAAATGTCGTTGTACAAAAGTAATCACTTTATAACCTTCTTCTATTCACTAACTGCCCTATGTGACATTCCTTTCTCAACTGAGCAGGAGATCTCAGTCAGCTTTCAAAAGCGAACATTCTCCCCTGAACGTCGCGTGTCTACCTTTTATGTATAGAAACGTAACTCAATGATTAAACCAGTTTCACCTGAACTATATGATATAGCTCAAGGTGTGCAGTGCTAAGACGCATATATAGGGTTTTCTATTATAGGCGGGTAGATTTTGACAGTTTATAGTGGCGGCGGCGGCCATGTTGTTGAGGCTGCTTTTGTCAAATCCGTTGTTTATTTTTTAGTAATTAAAGATAAATCATCATGGTTTCATCGTCGAACAACACGTGGAAATAATAAAAATGTATTATCAAAATGGCTGTTCTATTGTAGCTACGCAATTTTACAAACTTACAGAGCATTAGAATCGATTATAGTGTTTGTTTGTTTTCTTTCTTTGGCTGGCACCGACTCCAAAGCTAATTAGATATTGTAAATATTTAAGTATCAATACTTTTATTAGTGGTAAAGTAAATCTTCAAACCGGTCAGTAGGTAGCAGATCGATGCATTACTTTCTCAAATTCGTACCTTATAAAGTGATGATTCAGGAGATGGCAAAACTTTGTATTTATTTTAAATATCTTATCAAGGGTGCTAATCTGGATGCATTACTTTACGAAGAGGTAAAAGCCAGTACGTGAATATAAAGGAAATGTGATGAGAAATCAGCCTGTGAAAATGTGTATACACATCCATTTTTTGCATTTCAGATACGAGTTTGAGAAACTAAGACGACGACATACCAATAATAATATTTTATTAAAATTATAGATTATAAGCTATGGACAACAATTGTCACGTTGTAATCGTATAAACTATAAATAAACCATAAATGTAGACAGATTGATTAATAAGTTATTATAATACTGTGTACAAACGAAATAACACAAAAATATATAAAAAGAATTACGTGTATTGTTGTCGTTTGGATAAGATCTCTATGTTGTTATTTTTCGCTTGTAGTGTTGTGCCTGTGTGTGCTTTTTGAAGTTGGTTGAATTTTTTTCAAGTTTGTTTTTTTACAACAGCATCTTACTTACCAAAAGTTGCCAAACTGCTGTGCAATTTGTTGGCGACACTCTTAATTATATCTAATTTATTTATTTTTATAATTACAATATGTACATAACTGACTAAATTAAGAATTCATCTAAAAGGTACTCTTTTAATTTGCGTTTTAGTGACTGTCATTAAAATGTCATTAAAAATCTTGGGAACTAAACAGGCTTTTTCTAAATATAAGTAGGTTTCTTCTTCTTTCTTCTGCTGCGCTGACGTATTGAGGGTAAGAACATGGTTAATTTTATAATGAAAGCTAATGTTTTAGTTTAAAAAAAACTAAAAATTGCCGCATTTATCGCGTTGCGTGATATGATTTTGAGTTGAACAACCAACGACAGCTCCTTTATTCATCCGATTGCAATAAAATTTTCTTGAGTTCTCCAGACCGGCTAAAATTTTTGGCTTATTATATCCCATTTTTAGGCATGGATCTCCTCCAAAGAAGGTCCCAACTTTAGCAGAGCTAAAAGACAAAAACAGTTTATTTCTTTCATCTAGTAAACAGCAAAACATAAAATGTTACCATCAGAAATATCATAAACTAAACAAACCACTAATAGATTACCCGCGCGAGTATCGACAAAAATCGAATTACCGAATTTTCATGTGCCATATATTCCGATTTATGAGCTATTGAATGGCCTCATAGGCTCTGACCATTAGTGCCGTGCCATTGAATACGCAGAGGGTCATGGATATCGATTTCTGGTATGTGTGGTTCTAAGACTGTTTGTTCCCTTGATATCAATTGTTCGACGTATTATAGAAATTTTACCCTATTTGTATCTATTGAATTGGTGGGCAATGATCACTATTAAGTAAATCCTACTTTATTACGATATTGAATCATCATTGCAAATTTAATATCTCCTATATGTCAATAGTAACTATCATAGAATAATTAAAAAAGTTTTCCCCTGTAAAATTTTCCTACTATTTATTTTAGAGTATTTTTATTCTATTTTATTATTTGAATAAACAATGAGATTAAAATATATGCAAGAAATGTTTCTGTATTCTGTATCTTTGAATACGATTTTTAAATATTTACAAAACGTCTTGTCGATCAAAATGGCACACAAGGTTTTAAATTTAATAAATTGTACTCTATAATTTACAATTTACAAATATTCTTGCTCTCTACAATTGTTGTGCTCGGAGGTAAGAGCCTGCAGAACTGTGACACAGGTTTATACCTAGTGTGGGGTCCGCAAAAGTCTTTCAGTTACATTTTCTCTTTGTAAGTTAGCCATAAGACTATTACTTTAGTGGAAAACCTGTGTAAAGAGGCAATAAAGATGATAATTATTATTATAATTATTTGAGTACTAATAGAGCTGCTTGTGATATTATTCGTCCAAAGTAGGCAGTACTTTGGACCTTCTGTTTCTCTTCCGCCAAGCAGTAATGTGAGCATTATTGGGTACCAGTTTTGAAGGACTAGTGTGCTGGGGAAATTACAGGCATTTGAGTGACTTATGTCTCAGGGTAACGAGCGCAGTGGCAGAGCCCCTCAGATCTTTGCAATTTAAAGCACAGAGTGGCACTCGAACTGCTAAAGACAGCACACGACATATTCGTCTCGTCTGTTGGTATCATAACGGACATTCTGTTTAATTTTGTTGAATAATTAGAGACTGTTAGCGCAGGTTTTGGATTGTTAAATTTATGTAAGTGCTTGTTGTTAAGAAATACTATTTATTGTTCGTTTGTTCAATGCTAGTGTTTAATTTGTATGAAACTACTATGGGTGGAAATCAGTAATTGGCGTTGTATCTTTTCCTGTTTTTATTAAAAATTTAACGCTGTTGGTTTCCATGAATAAATAAACTGCCTCACTGGCCGAACGGTTACCATGCCGAACTGCCCCGCAGAGGTCCCAGGTTCGATTCCCCGGCCGGGAGAAATATTTGTATGGCCTACATTTATTTCTCTCGTGAGTCTCGGTGTAATTTGTGGTTGTCTATGTGTGCGTCCATGGCACCCGCGATACAGAATTTCCCTAGTGCGAGGTGTGTTGAGTGTGTGCATTATTATTATTATTATTATTAATAAATATATAAGAAATGTTGCTATCGCGCATATCGAGGAACACAATAATAATATAATTTAGCCAAACAATAATGTTCATAAAAACAAAACCACTCTCCTGAAAACTTTCAAATAATCCCATATGGAACTTTATTCCTAAAGCCGGTTATTTTAAAAAAATTCACCACTCTCGTGCCTTTGTTGTAGAAGCTTAAAACTTTAAAGGTAAGTTTCAGGCTTAGTCTGACAGGACTTGTTTATCCCCTCCGAACAAAGTTTCGCGAAAAACAAGACAACGGGAGTTGTGTAAACCTCAATCGGGTGGTATATTGGGTGTTCCTTGCTTGTATTGTGTAGTTTTGCTTCAAGTTATAAATAATACAGTCGCTATTAAAGAGAAAAGAGATATAATAAAAAGAGCAAAAACTGTTATTCAAAAGTGGGACCAAAGTATTACGTAATCATAATAAATTGCCTCCGTGGCTGAATGGTTGCCATGCTGGTCTGCCACGCAGAGGATCCTACATTAATTTCCGTCATGAGTTTTGGTGCAATTTGTGTCCATGACACTCGCGATACAGGGTTTTCCCACTGCGGAACTATGGGTGTGTGCAAAAAATACACTACGTCAGGTGATCCCGCTGTTTCTGAACTCAAACGTACTTTCCAGAATAACCTTTCCAAAAAACAATCTTTTTTCAATGTAAGCTTAAATTAAGCTTATTGTAATATTACTCATATTCGTACCATGATAAACCCTTAGAATAATAATGCATAGAAACCTAGTCCGCCCACGCTAAATGAGGCAAATTGAAGCGCGCCCACTGGGCCTACACGAGCGGGCTGGCCTTCAGTGCTCAAGGTCAACTTGCACCGCGAACAGATCAAGAATTTTAGCTAAAAATGATGAAATGTGCGGTAAATGAGTGTAAAAATAAGTCAGACAAACATAAAATAGATACTAATATCACATTCCACAAGGAAGTAACGCGTTTCAACTTGTACTTTTATATAAACATTCACTAAAACCGAAAATTAACCTACTACTAAAACTAGTCTAAATGAATTTGATTATTGCCTCACTTGAGACGGTTCGTTTGATATGAAACTATCATTCTGTGGTATTATTCTAAGGATAAACCTTTCAACCAAGTAATGTATTATTGCAAAAGTGATTGAAAGAACGAATGATTCCCCAATATTGTCTATTCCTTACTAAAAATAGGAAAGAGATAACGCTGTGTGAACTATATAATGCCATCTCTTTCTTTTTTGATGTTCCTAATCGTCTTATCGTAGTATAATATTCAAAAAATAAAAGTATTAAAAATATTCTATTAAAATAAAAAAAAAATTAGTATTAAAATAAAAATATTCAAAAGTACTTAATGTTATTTACATTCAAAGAATTTTTACTGTTAAGAAAAGAAAAGTATGTAATAATAAAATCTATTAAAATTACGTTGTTTTCAATAATTATTGCGCATTTTCATTAAGAGAAATAAATAAAACAAGCTGAGTCTTGATAGTCACGTTGCGTTGTGAGTTCGGGACTACAGTCTAGTGTCAACTGTTAGTTTCGCCAAGGAGCATATAGATGGCGCTGTTATAATTTTACGAAATAAACATCGCGTATTTTTATTTAACGAAAAATTATTTACTATGTGCTATTAAATAAATAAAAAAAATATATTGAAGAGATATATGTTAATAAATAAGTTCAACTTAACTTTTAATCATTACAAATCAATATTAAGACAATAAAACTGAAAATAATATTGTTTCCATCGCATCCGTGTAACATTTTAAGATTGCTAAATTTGACCTAAGAACAATTTTACTATAATGCTAAAGTCGCGTCATAGTATGAACTGAGTGAAGGAATAGTCACAAAGCTGCCAATAAAACATCATAGTTTTAACATTACAATAAGCTTACTTTAAAGCTTACTTACTTTGCGCGTTATGGTACGAAAAGTCAATCTAAGTTTAAAGTTGTTTTAAGAGGTTATGGTAGGCCCCCTGAACGTAAACAATGACAAAAAAAATTAATTGAAAATAACTAAAAATAGTCTCGTATAATAATGTCAGGTAATTTTAACATGTCATGCAATTGTCTTGACAAAATTACATTACTTAAACATGACTAAAATGAAAAGTAACGGGACAAACAAGTCGTTCTCCTAGTGGTGAGCGACAGGTCTGTCTATAACAGTTGCAGTGTCGTTCAAAGCTTTTAATAGCAAAGATCTGAGGGACACTGCCATTGCGCCTGTCACTTTGAGACAAAGTTGACGAGTCCCATGTGTCTGTAACTTCACCAGCATCCTTACTCTTCCGGATTATCGGAACCTAGAATTGCTCACGTTACTGCTTGTTAATAGTAATAGGTAAGGTGGCAGTAGTGGTGTAAGGTAAAGATTTGTTGAAAAAGAAATCTTCAGCTGTCTGGAGGTTATAAAGTCAACAACGAGAAAATTTAAATGGTCTACAATTCTTTTATAATAACCATTCTAATTGTGCTAACTTTTCTCTTATATTCAGACAAAAAGGTCAAGTTTTTTTAAATTAGTATAATATTCAATCTTGTCTGTAGACAGTTTCAGTCGAAGTAAGTTTATATTTCGTGTAGTAAAGTTTTTGATATCTGCGGAGTTTCTGTAAAGTATACGAACAAATTACCTTTACAATAAATTGGAGTGCACAATATTTCTGATAAATTAAAATATAAGATCAAACGAACTTCTCAAGTGAAGTTCGATCGTTATTATATGAATCGCTTCATTTGAAGATATAATATATACCACGTAGTCCCTTAAACCTACAGGTGACATCTGTACATATTTTAAAGTCTCTCAATGACTAAATTTGAGTTCCACTTAGTTCTCTTAACTCCCGCTGCCGAGCCGTAAAGCGGGGCTCCGTCTACTTGGCGCTATTTCTTTTTAGTTCAAAGAGCAAAACTTTCTTCATATGGGGTTTTAACTAGCTTTTAACCTAGGGTGCGTGGGTAATTAACTAAATCTAAATCTTCAAATTAAGTGATTCAAATAACGATCGAACTTCCCTTGAGAATTCGTTTGATCTTATATTGTATTTTATCGCTGATTTATTAATTATTGGTAGACAGGCAGACGGATCTTGCAAAATTACCATTACCAATGATGGTTTTATTATAAAAACGCACAATAGTATTAGAGGCGGGCGTCCAGCCCGCCGTTTAGCGCATGGTGTCAACACTGAGGCCTGCACAGCACGTGGCAGAGGTGGCTGCGTGTCACGTGCTGAGCGCGCCAAATGTCGACACATCAACGCCACTCTCTGATAATACCTATTTGATCCAGCGGCTGATCAATTATGTAGAAGCTGGCTTATGAGGATCTTTATGCGCTAGCAGAAGCTGGTCTCTGTTTTCTGATCTTATGTTTACTGTAACAGAGATAAAATGTCTTAATACCGTTACAGGACACATGTTAGCATTTTCTGTAATATATGGCAATATCAGTACGGGTTGTTCACTTCCAGGAGTTGAGGTTTTTATTAATCCAGTAATAATAATTTTAGTACCGCTTGCGGAAAAGGAAATATTCTCATTTCTGATGAGTGATAACGTTTGTACTCTATGGACTGTGCAAAGGGCCAACAAAATTACCAGTTTTCTTGTTAATTTGTCCAACGTCAAGGAAATATTAGGGAACCATTCGGATACATGACTTAATACAAGCTAAGGATCCAAAGTTTGTGTATATTTTGAAGTGTTACTTTTTAATCTATACGCTCCTTTAAGCAAACGTTTTACGCGCTCCTATGATCCAACGTTATCACCTAGGAGCAGAGACAGCGCTGAGCGGTGGGAATTTAAACTTGCGTATGAACTAACCATATTAAACTGTTCGGTAAGGAAAGACATAACGATAGGTACCAATGAGTGAAATGGATTAATATTTTGACTTTTACAAAATGTGCACAGTTATATTGCTTTACCACGGTAAATCATCATTCAAATCATCAATTATCAGAGAGTGATGCTAACATTAACGCGAGGGCTTCTGGAGGTGAGACTCGACTCGCGAACGCTTGCCGCAGAGCCTCGCAACTCCCAGGATAAGATTCGTGTGCAAGGGATGGTATTCCCTGGAAAACGATCGTAGAAGATTTATGTAAGGATTCAGAAACAATATGTCTAATATAAGTAATTTCTTAAGCAATGCAAACCAAGGTTGTGAAGGCCAATAAGGAAAAATAAATAGTCCATCTGCCGCATCATCTGTAACTTTTCGTAAACATCATAATAAAACCGCAAACGGCGGAAAAGCGTAAAAAAGAACATATTTTGCCAACTAATGGTAAAAGCGTCTACGACTAATGCACCTCGTTCGGGTCTCCATAACATGAACACCGAGCATTCGGCATTGGTGCGAGAAGTGAAAAGGTCAATGTCGGGCTGACCAAACTTTGATGTGATAGTTTGAAAAGCGAATTTAGAAAGATCCCAATCTTTATCTGGGTGAACTAATCTTGATTCAGAATCAGCACAGTTCTCTTTGGTGTTGACATAAGATGCAAGAATCCAGATGTTTCGCTCCTCACACTATTGTTAAATTTGTCGAGCAACCTCATTAAGATGAGGAAATTGTATTCCTCTTGCGCTACTGGTATTGTCGACGCGCAATAGTATCGAGCAGTTTGTTTCTCTGTTTGCAAAGCTCTTGAGTCCGAGAAAAACTGCTAACAATTCTAAATAATTGATATGATATTCGTGTTCACTAATTGACCAACCTCCGTGTGCCCGATTTTGGTTGCATACGTGTAAATTTCTAAATTGAAATACAAAGTGCGCATAAAGTTTGATGTAGACATGATATTTTAGATCCACCAGTAAAGAACATTAAAAATAATATTGGGAAGTTTCATTTTATCGTCGTAATTGTTACTTTTTAACAAACTGAGATATTTTTGACGTCCAGTGTTTTGGTGTATAGCTAACCATACTTAACAGCGGGGCAAGCGGCGAATAAATAACCAATTAAGTGGGCCAATTCTCGAATGGTACACTTGGAAATATTAGAAAAATTTTGAACCATTTGCTGAATACCATTGCGTTTTTCGTCTGGAAGGGAAATGGATAAGTCTCTCATATCAAAAATGAAACCTAAGAATTTACATACTTCATTTGTTTGTAAGGTACTTTTGTCAGTATTAACAACAAAACCTAAACGTAGGAATAAGAAAGAAAGAAAGAAAGAAAAATAATTTATTTGGCAACATTTTACATTAAATAATACAAAACAAACACAATCATACATTATATGTTACCAAAACGGTCACCACTCAGCTTTTTGTAATGAGACGTTGAAGAACGCTTCATTACGCTGGTTTTCAGTGGCGCCATATATGGACAAAAAGAAAGATGGCGCCTCGTCCAAGCAGGCGGTAAGATAAAAATAAAACAAAAAAGAAATATAAAGATTAGGTATAAAACTTAATTACAAATATAAATCAAAACTTAAAATATTAAACAAAACCATAAACTAATCCTAACATAGATACATAATAAAAAATGAAATAAATACCAAAAATGTGATTATAATGTAGTGTAAGTGAGGTGAGTATACGTAGTGTAAGTGAGGTGAGTATATGTAGTGTAAGTGAGGTGAGTATATGTAGTGTAAGTGAGGTGATTAGTGTTAACACATTGTACAAATTGGCTCTGATCACTTTTTAAGAACTTTGCAAGCAATGCACGACTACCTTATGGAATGAGATTATAATTGAGTTGATAATAAAAACTTCTTATAGGCTAATTTAAAAGAGGCAACAGATTTAATATAAGGAAATAAGAGTAATTTCAGAGTCTCATTGATGTTGGAGGCGCATTCATCGTATGTAGCATCGATACAAAGGCCAATCATCTAGGTAAATAACCAAAATGTAGACCAAGTTTCTCAGGTAGCCACTACCTCTCGATAATCTTCGTGAGTACTCTTGGGGCTATGGAAGGCCCATACATATAGGTAAATTCGCAAGAAGTATTTATTTTTAAAGTGTTTTGAAATTGAAGACGTGAGTATTTTTTATGATCCTTGTGTACCGGTACTAGCAAGTAAGCTTCTCTCAAATCGATAGTGGCCAAGTAACCATTTTGGGGTATTAATTTACAAGCAGTCCTGTAATCCTCCAATTTAATCCTCAGGTGGCTTCCGTGACCCTCCTCGGCCGTCTCGGTACGTGTGGTAATGAGGAGGAGCATTCCAGTTTCCCGAAGTAGATGCTCTGCTACCGGCTGAATGCGTTACCTAAGATGCTTTCGGATTATTGGGCTTCCTGATCCGCTGACCTTGTCTTTCGATAGCTTTGGCAGCCTTAATCTTATCAGATAATTTGTTACCAAATAATGTTTCGTCACGCTCGGTGTCTTCAGATTCCATGTTATTAACTTAATACGATTATGCGTAAATAAAGCATGCAGATCCCATAGGATACGGCATGCATTGCTTAGAAGTTGTATTGCTTCTTTCTTATTGTCCCCAATTAAGAGTAAATCAAGAGTTTTATTGATAGCAGTTATGCCTGTGCCGAGTTGTTGCTGATGGGACATTAGTCCTTTGTACCAGTTTCTTTCTACGTCTGGAACTGCGGCAGAAATTTCAGGGTTCAGTTTAGGTGATTGCAGCAGTCGGCAGTTGTCGGGTATTAAATATTCTTTTAGAATTTTCTCTATGTTTTCTTTGGACATACCTTTTCGGAGCAAAGGTAGCCATAAAGTGGCTGAATTCTCATGAATTTTAGCTCCGTATACAGAGGTATCACAGGTGGACTCACTGAGTGCTTCTATCAAATCCGGATCAAATTCTGGTTTTGGTGCAGTGCTTAGGACTGCGGAGGGCTCGTCTGACTCTTGGGTCACGGGGTCCGATATGGGGGTAACAAGTTCAGACTCCAACGACTCTGAACCCTGACCCTGTATTTCGACATTGTCATCTGAAATCAAAATGTTTTATTAAACGCGTTGTTTAATGGCCAAAAAACAACAGTATTTAAACTTGTGCTCCATCTACAATGGGTTCTTTTCGTCGTTTGATTCGATACTCCACATCGGGATTGTATCAGTTTTAATTGAGTCGTGCTCCACATGGGATTTTATCGATATTTGGTTCGATACTCCCCATCGGGATTTTATCGAAATGCGTGAAAAAATTACACAAAATATTTACACTCATATAAAGATGACACACTTTTATATTGCCAAAGTAGTGTTAACAAACACCTACCTTCGTCCTTGGAAGAATCACTGAGTGTCACACGCACTCGGTGACGCGTTTCGCCCTTGTTTTCACGTAATCTCTTTATTTTCTTCTCGTAGTATTCGATTTTATCTGCCGCACTATTGCATTATTGCATTTAAAAAAGTAACCGTTTTTTCGCTATTTTATTGTTAGGTAAGTTCGTGTAGAACCGTCACCGTGCACGAAAAAGGAAGGAGCGCCAAGTAGACGGTGCCCCGCTTTACGGCTCGGTACGCCCCGTAGCGGGAATTAAGAGAACTAAATGGAACTCAAATTTAGTAATTGAGAGACTTTAAAATGCGTATAGACGTCACCTGCAGGTTTAAGGGACTACATGGTAAATATTATATCTGAAAAATGAAGCGTTGAAATATAATCAAAAAAAGAAAATACAAATTAATAATAAAAACGATTTGAAGTCAGAATAGCCAGACAAGAAACAATTTAGAAAAGTTATTTTTTTATGACATCAAATAACGAGACTAACAAGCCGTGAGACGGGTGGTAAGCGACACGTCTGTCCATAACTGGCCACACTGCCACTTCGTCCTTTACCCTAAGACATAAGTTGACAAGTCCCAAGTGCCTGTAATTTCACCAGCACCCATACCCTTCAAAACTGGAACGCAGTAATGTGAGCATTACTGTTTGGCGGCAGGAATAGATAAGGTGACAGCACTTCCCAGGAGGAACTCTTTCAAAAGGAGCTCTACTGCTACTAAATTACTGCTTTATGACACCAAGGGTGCTATTTTAAGATCTAATTTGCGAATATTTGTTTTTTCAACAAACCGAACGTTTCGGGTTTTTCCTAACGATTTCAGTTGACTGATATATATATGTTAGATATGATAGATATATATATTAGTCATCAGTTGTCTAATGAATTTTTATTGAATTGATATTCATTTATTTTTTTTGTGAAATTACTTCACTAGTTTGTTATAATTATTAATACAAAGGTTACCTTAGAAAAAATTCCTTCGATCCGGCCGGACGTGAACGAACCAGCAGACCTCATGAATTTTCGTATGTTATGTGCTTGTTGCTAGATCTTTTGTATTTGATTTTCAAATCGCATATGAAACCATATTTTGGTTCCTACTATCCTAAAAACCTATCGTAACTTTAAAATGCGGAGTTGAACACAATTTGAAAATTAAAAATGGATCTTATTGCACATAATGTGATTATTTTTATTTTTACATAATACTTACTTAGTTATCCATTTATTAATTTTCGAACTGTGTTTTTCATTTTCACAATTTTGACTTACGATTGTTTTTATTTTCGTGTGGGATGCATGTAAAATAATGTTACTACAAAGTTAGTTAATATGCTAAAGTTTGTTATTTATAACCTTTCGTTACTTAGGTGAAGCGTACCAGTGTTACTTTTGCGCTTAAATTATGAATTCGACTCCTTTCCGGGTTGCTGATTGAATAAACATGAATTTGTGGAGCATACGTTTATTTTGCCAAATAAATATAGTATGGTATTTTTAAAAGAATTAAAGAGAGTGTTGGGGCTGTTAGCTAGAAAAATGTTTAGCAGCAGCAGTCTTTTTTTATGATACCTAGTGATGGATCGAACATGTCGTGCAAAGCGCCTGGTGTTAACCGATCATCGAATATATGGCCAGAAATAGAGACGAAATAAGTGCCATCCATCCCTGGCCACTTATTACGCAAATGGGCCTTATATCACTTTTAAATATGAACTCTCGTTTGTAATGAAATCACAAATTAGAAAGCTGAAATAGTACAGCGCCAACAAGTGACCTGTGCGTCCGTCTCCGTATTTATTCTGTATTCTGTGTTTATTGTAATAAAGATAATATCTCTAACTATGGAGGGCTGTTCCATTTGGTGGCGTGGGAAAAAACAGCAAAACGTGTAACTAAAAACAAACGGAAATATATTTCATCGGTAATGAAATATTAAATGAGTAACAGCACATTATGTTAAAGCTCAAGTTCAACTGGACGATTTGAAGTGAAACAATTGACGACACCCGTCAAATGTTTCGATTTTGGGCTGGCCAATCGGAGCGCAGTTGCCACCGTAATGATTTGGCAGAAATTTTTCAAACAAATTAAATGACATTTCGTCTCTATTTCTGGTTATATACTCGATGTAAGCGACACAGACTCGGAGCTTTGCGCCTGCACGTTAAGTCATAAGTTAACAAGTCTCAACTCCATGTAATTTCACAAGCACCATTCCTCTTCTAAACCGGAACGCAGTAATGTTCACATTACTGCATGGCGACAGAAATAGGTAAGGAGGCAGTACTACCCTGGACGTACTTTCACAAGGAGGTTAACTGCTACTAAACCGAAAACCTAATGATACATTTCAAATTCCGAAAAACTTAGGTTGTGCAAGCATCTGCTGGAGAAGCCGTAGGTGAAACCAGGACTATCATCGTTGAGGAGTCAAAGCTTCTCGTCTCATTCACCGCATAAAAGTGGCTTGCTTGTCGGTTTTCTATAGGTCACATTTCAGTGAGTGTGTGCGGAAATTTTACAATTTAGTTCCATCCTTAACGTTCCTCCTTCGAAAAGTACTAGAGAGTCCAGAACACTCCATTCGTATGTCATTGACTAACCACCCATTCGCACGAAGCACATTACGCGTACGGCAAAAGTATGGAAAAACCTGCCTGGTAGACACTGATCTTCACATGACATTCAACGGCCATTGCAGTTCTTTGAAATTCTGCTCTTTGGCACGTCGATGGTGTAGTCTATGATTTAACGTATAAAATAATTTTAATTTTAATACTACATTGCTGATTAAGCGAGATTAAAAAAAAAAATAAGATTAGCATAGTAATTTCCGTAATAGTTTTCATAATGTAATATCGAACGTAAGTGATTGAATGAATTAATGCCATCGCTGCCATTCCGCGGACGCTCCATTGAGACTCAGTTGCCATTGCAACGGTTTTAGCTGAATAACAATTAATACTATCATAATTCCCATTTAGGAACCACTGACAGTATACAATTATAGAATTGCTCGAGCTTCCCTGCTCTCTTTGCAGACATGATACCTTCTTTGGCATCATTGTAAAAACTAACGTGCATTACATATTTTAAATAAGAATTTTTATTATTAAGTCAAGTGACGTGAATACTAAGTCGTGCCCCTGGTGGTAATGCAATAAAAAATAGTATTTGCATTCTTGAAAACTACAATCTAGGGCTATTGAAAGCTAGAACAGGGCTAGTAAAAAGGCATTTGCTAGACTATAACATAGTTGGCCATATCGTCGTCTAATATCAATTGAGTTTGTAACTTGGTGTGTTTGAGTGTTTTGCATAAAAAAAACCTCCGAACAAGTCAAACTACCGACCATTATGAACATTACATTCAAACCGCAACATTCTGCCAAAAAAGGAGGAAAACAAACTAATGAAAGCCTGCGTATAAAGTGAGTGGCTCATAGAATAAATGGGGAACAAACACATTTACATTAGTTCCCATAATGCGGCCCATTAGGGGTCTGCCCTCGAACAAGATAATATAGGAGACGGCCCGAGAAATACTTTATTTTTACGGTTCTTCTTTTTGTGTTACACGGCAAAGTTTACAGCGCTAGTTGTCGCTAGCGAACACCTAAGTATTGTATGTAAAAATGTTAGTTCTTCTTGTCACCGCTAGAGGCGCTGTACAATTCGCTATACAAAATTGACAAGGTAGAGGTGCTGTTTCTATTGTTTACATTATGTAATTAGGAAGACTGTTTTACCACGTCACGCAAGCCTGCATTGTCGTTAGTTAATATTGTTGCTCTCTCTTTCACTCTATCGGCCGTGAAGCGAGTGCTAGTGCGTGAGCGAGATAGATCCGCATGGAAGTATTTCACCGCCAAATTTCGTAAGTTGAGGTTCGTTTAACAAATATGGTACATTCGTGAACATTACTTTTAATATGAGCATATGACGACCTCGGTGATCCAATGGTTTTCATTGTTGACGCTGGATGAGGAGGTCCCGGGTTCGATTTCCGGTAGAACCAATTTGGGAAATAAATTTGTATAAAGCGACCTCACTATTTGAACATTTTTCTGACAGTTTTCTTAAGTTATTTTTTAAATAGTTTTTTATTTTTTTATACTAATAAAGTTTTGAAACTGATCTGATCTGTGATAAGACTTTTTTGGACCAGAGTTTTCAAATAAGAATAATTAATCCCAGACACAATAAACCAGACAGTTTCATACTGCAATTTGATTTTTGATACAATGTTATCATAAGTTTTGAAGTTGATTACGACTTGAAGAGTTGATATTACCTCAGCTTGAATTAAAATTTTTCCCGTACTAATACGATTCATTTTGCTTGGATCGAGCGGTAGGGACACTGGCTTTTTAATTTCTCAATTCTATTTTTTTACCAACGAAATTGAAGCCATTTGAATATTCGTACCTATACTATACGTGTTTTATTAAGCTCTGTTGATATAAAAAAATATAATCAAAAAAGGTATAATCATTGACTTACAATTAGGTATAATTGACTATTTGACATTGAATTGAATGAATGAATGAATGAATAAAATATTCTTTATCGCACATAAAAATTACAATTAAAATCCAGTACAATAGCTTAAGTATAATAGTAGTGGTAAATCAATGTGCAACAGGCGGCCTTATTGCTACGTAGCTATGTATAGTATGTTGCTATGTAGTGTATGAATTGACCTATTGAATACAGCGGTTTTCTTGTAAAAGTTCGAGGTAAGTTTGTGTTTTTTTTTCTATCGTTAAAATTTTTAAAAATCGCGTTTTTACACCGTATATTCACAATTTTACAACATATTTTTGATAAAGTGATTGTTCAACTCTTTCACTTATGCGGTATCAACCAAAGTCATTTGAGGTTGTATACATCTTAACATGTGATCGGATTTCCTGGACCAAAGTTCTTTTTTTTTTTCAAATAAGAAGCATTAACCTTAGATACTTGTATAATAAACGATTCTTATTTAAACTAATATGTATTAGCTTTGTATAACAGAGGTAAGTCTAAATAATCAATAAAAAAAGATTACATAACTAAATAAATAAATAAAACTAATGAAAACTGTATCAACGAGCTACCCAGAACACTGAGAACCAGTTTGTACATTGATCTTACAGGGAATCGAACCCTGAGTGATCACATCAAACGCTCGTAGTTCTAACCACGGAACAACAGAACGTCGTAAAAATAACAAGCACATTACCGTGCCAAGTGTATATTTTTTTTCTTATATCCACTTGATAATTTTATTTACGAACTTCGGTATTACGTTACGGTAAACGTTACGGCAAAAGTAGTTGTTATTGCTGGAATTTATTTTTCCTTTTTTTCTCCGTGATAAATGTAGGTTCGTGTTTGTTTTATTTGACTTCACTTTATGGGTGTTTGTGGGCGAAAATGTAAGCATCATTTGTGAAATTCATTTGTGTTTTTGTTTCTTTGCATTCGAAATATAGTTTCGTATAAATGTGATAAGTAAAATACGTGATTCAATTTTGAAACTTACAATGAAAAAATTTAGTAGTAGTAGAGCTTCTTCCGAAACAGCTCGTCCAGTGTAGTATTCCACCTTACATATTTCTGCAGTAATGTGAGCATTTTTGCCTTCTGGTTTGGAAGGGTATAGGGACCTCTCAACTTATGTCTCAAGGTGACGGGTGCAGTGGCAGTGCCCCTAAGATCTTTGTAAATTAAAGCTCTGAGTGGCACTGTAACCAGGTGCACGACTTACTCGTCTCATCACTTGGTATATTATAAAAAAAAAACATTAAATGAATAGAAAAAGATACAAAAACTCAGAAGGAAATATCCCAAAAGGAAGGAAAGAACTTTCAATCGGCATAATAAAAATTTATGGTTTTTTTTTTCACGTTTGGTCGGTTCGATTCATAGATGAGGCAAGCAATTTTTAAAAGTCTTTAAATATATATGATATTAGATATCATCACATAAGTTTATCCCATCCTAAAGTAAGTAACTAAAGTACTTGTGTTATGGAAATCGGAAACGAGGACGGTACAAGAAACACCCAAACCCGAGAGAATATAGAAAAGTTTTTTGATGTTGACCCGGCCAGGGAACGTACCCGCAATCTAAGAGATGGCGACACTATGAAGCAAGCTACTCGACCACACTGGTCGGTAAGTCAAAGTTCAAAGTCTTTGTATGCAGTATTACTTAGTAGTATTGGGAAAGAAGACGAATAGCGAAAGTGGACCGATCGGGAAAATAGACAAATAGTGAAAGTAGACCGATTGGGAAAGTAGACGAATAGTAAAAGAGATCGGAGAGACGGATCAGGAACGTGGAACGATTGTACTAAAGGGGACTTTTGCCCGCTGAAGACGGCAACCTACCCAGTGTAAATACTGAGCCGTTAATAACGAGCGTAATTCGTTGCCGAAGTTGATCGAGGCGACTATGCTCTAGTCAAATTTGATATAGAATATTTAATAACAAATGTTCTTAGGCAACCAATGATGATTTCACTAGCCGCAGAGGTGGCAATTGACTCGATGTAAGCAGTGTGTCGACTGCACCGCTTTCTTCAGCCAAATTCGCTAGCCGAAGAGGCGGCAGTTGACTTGATGTAAACAAAGCATCGACTGCGGCGCCGCACACTGGGGCCCGTCCATACAAGGTAATGCTCAAAACTCAAATTTCAAAATAAGGGTATTTAAAAAGATATGTATATCAGCGTAGTCGTAATAAAGTATCACATTACGTGTAAAACTACCGAGTCCCTAACCTACTGTCCGTTGTGAAGTGCATCATCTCAAAGTTTATCCTATTAAAATTGATTTAAGTGCATTATGTCAGTGACCTCTCACCATAATTTTTTTATTTCATAAGTTTATTGGTATTTGATATACGACTAATAAATTTGTAGTAGTGCCTTTCAAAAAGTTAATAGATTTATTCCTCGAAAATGCGCAAAATTTTGTTGCTGATTTGCACAGTTTATTAATATACAAAGCTTTCCGTTTATAATGAAGTATGATTCAAAAATAGAACATTGCGCATTTAGAAAAAAGCATAATTTTAAAATTTTCCAACAAAAAAGCTCGCTTTACTACAAATATTCAGCAAAAAAATAATAAAAATGTTAGGAGACTCAATATAACTTGCTTGGTCTTTGAAATAATGCATTTATTGTAATATCAAGCATAAGAAATAAATGCATTTATTGTAATAGCAAGCATAAGAAGTAAATATCTAAAGATTGCACATAAATTCACGTATCTACGTTACGAAATAATTATTATTTAAAGTAAATAGCAAACTTTGAGCTTGTATGATACACTTCACAAGTAACAGTAGTTAGCGACTCAGTATTTTTACGCATGATGTGATACTTTATTACGAGTACACGAATGTATATATTTTTTTAAATATCCACATTTTGAAAATTGAGTTTTGAGCGTTATCTTGTAAGGACAGTTCCCAATGAGCGCCGCTTTCTTCAGTCTAATTCGCTAGCCAATAGACCCTGACTCACTCCGTTTATTCCCAGTAATTCCATGTACTCCGTTCCATGTGGAACAACTGTAACATTAACATGTCATAAGTAATTATTTCCATTAGTTCCATGTGTAACAAACCTACTTTATGTAATAGACGGATTTAAGCCAGATTGTTCACTTTTATTTCTCTAAGAATCCGCTAGATGGCATTGACCCATTTGGCGTTATGTCTGAATCGCGGTGTTAAGATTTTCCCTCGAATGGAGACTACTCGAACACAATTTTGTTAATGTGAAGAGAAATCTGAGAATACAGAGTTCAGTAAGGCAACCAGGAGTTGAGTCCCTTCTTGAGAACTGCTACCCGGATCTTCTGATATTTCGTACGCTCATATAGGGTGAAGGATTATTGCCCATCATGTAGGCTGAAAAACCTCATCTCGCGGAACGGTTTCCAGGAGTCAAGTCCCTTCTAGGAGCTACTGCCCGGACCTTCCGCATATGGGGTGAAATTGTATTGGCGACATACAACGTGAAAATAAAATCTTCTAAACAATTTGGAGTTTCACTTGGCTTGTTTTGGTAACCCCATCCAAAGGACGAAAGAACCACCTTCCTTTACACATGTAATTTTAAACTATTTTTACACCTTTCTTCCTCTTCAGATCCTTAGAAGCTCATTAACCCTATTTCCAAGATGGACAAATCGTTTCGATGTAAACAGCGAGTCGATGAAGCCTCCTTCGGTAAGACAAACTAGTACACCGAAAGCAGCAGTCGACCGGGCGTAAACACGCCATTATAAGCCAGACAATTATACTGAGTGCTTAACTTATCCTATTCCCAGAGAGAATAAATTCAGATAACATCTTTTCCGAAATTGGGTAAATCAGTTATCAAACCCACAACGTTACGTGTAACGTCTAGAGTGCTTAACCGTTTCAGGCTGCCGAGGATGGACAACAATCTGTATTTATTTGCCATGTTAACATTTCCATTGCAACGTACAACGCGATGTCAGCCGGACGATATAAGATTTAGTTTCCAGTGCTCGTGATGGCTCTGTCGCTAAATTCATTACAATATGAAACCTGTGGGCTTTTATAAATTGTTATAGTGTAACTGCACCGTGTGTGCAATTTGGGCATTCTTATTATATGTGGCATAGAGTTCAATTTAGAACTTAAGTGCCACTGTTGTTGTTTTTATTGTTTCGTTAAAAAATTCGTGTTATTTATTAACAATTACAACAACAATTAGCCTGATGTATCCCACTGCTGGGCAAATGTCTCCCCCTGATCCCTCCACGCATCTCGATCTTGAGCTAACTGGACCCAAGCCGTATCGTAAGCTCCACTGCGTTACCTTGGCCCACAGGTCTTCAGGCCGATATGACCAGCCTAATTCCATTTCAGCTTCGCAGCTTTTTGGGCTGCATCAGCAACCAGAGTTTGGGAGCGCAGTGCCGTATTCCAAATTCGGTCGGTCCGTTTCACACCAAGTATGCTTCGCGCCATTGCTCGTTTATTTATTAACACGACTGTAATTTATATATCCTTTTACATCGATGGTTTGAAGGAAACTAAAAACAGAGAAGTTTCTTTCTTATGACTTAGGTATAAAACAGTTTTTATGACTACCCCAGTAGGCGGACCAATAAATAACTAACTAATTTGGAGAGTCATAAACCTGCGACAGTTATGGGCCAGTTCAAGATTTATATGTACCTGAAACAAAAAAAACAACGTCGTTAGGCATTTGCTCCAATGTGATTAAAATCTGTTTATAGAAACCACATAACACATATAATACATTGGCTGAGAACTAAGGGATTGTTGGACGAGAATGAGTTACAAGGACGAGCGATAGCGAGTAATACGAGTGAAGCAATCCGCGTTCCTGCCAAGGCTTATATAGTGCTTTTCTCAAACAATACGAGGAAATTATAGAAGACTAAGAGAAAAAGATGTATAATAAAAATTTCTAATGACGCGGTTCACTGCGTATCCATATTATCGTATGTATTTATTTTCTCTCAGTTCATAAATAACAAACTTTCCGTGTTCGTTTTTTGAAAGTAAAGTAAGTAATATTTCCGAGCATTTTTGAAAAACATATTTTTTTGTGTCCTGTCCTACAGATAGACCATTAACATCGCCCTCAGCGTATTATGTCCCACTAACGGGCTCTGGTTTCCTATTAGAAGCAGTTTTAGGTCATATTCCGCCACGCTCCTACGCGGCTTGAAGACATCCCAAGAATTATGTGACTTTGCACCGATGAATCACTTGGAACTGCTTATCCTTTCTTTTACAATAGGGTGATAAAACCTCTAACAGTCGTTTTACTTAAAATGTTCATAGATTTGATGATCTTAGTCCATCGTAAGAGTCGTGAGCGCAGTGTGCTATATGCTTTTTCTAAATTCTACTTTTTAAATTTACATATCTGGTCGTTTTGTTTTGTAAACTGGAAACTTCAAAATAAATTCCCTGCCTGCATACTGGTTCCCTGAACGGCGTAATTTGGACTTTTTTTATAATATCAAGTGACGGAACGAACAAATCGTGGGCCTGGTGGTAAGCGACACGCCTGTCCATAACAGTTGCAGTACCACACAGAGCTTTAACTCATAAAGATCTGACGGGCACTGCCAATGCGCCTATCACCCTAAGACATAAGTCGACAAGTCCCAAGTGTCTCTAATTTCACCAGCACCCTTAGCTTTCAAAACTGGAACGCAGTAATGCCCTGCACATTACGGTTTGGCGGCAGAAATAGGTAAGGTGGCAGTACTTCCCTGGACGAACTCTTTCACAAGGAGCTCTACTCCTACTAGGATCTTTTTCAGGCGAGAGAGAAAAGGCATTCATCGTCGAGCTTCATCTGGCAGCACTTGGAATTCAGTTCGTAAATTGCAATAATATGCATTGAACTTTCAACGATATGCCAACTGGGTAAAGTTTAAATTATATTAATAGTCCAAAATTTGTGACATCTTATTAAAAACTACGACCTATCATCATCAAGATTTCATAGTGTTCAACATTATGATAGTGTGAGTTTTGATAGGTAGTAATAGAGGCTTAAGACACTTCTATTGTTTTTTTTTCTTCCGTGTCCAATCCCCTGCATATCTTCCCAGGAGTGTCATAGAGAACAACTAAGGGATAAATCCATTAGAGGACAAGAGAGGGTAGTCTCGCTGTACATAAGAATGCAGCTTTAGGCCCCCTATCTTACAAAGTGGAATAATGGAGGGTTGTAGTTCAGCAACCAATAGTTTTTTGTTACTTTGTAGGTAAACTAACTGACCACTATATTGTAACACTGTAAGAGCGTAGTAAGGCACATAATCTACCGAAGCAGGGATGTAGAAGAGCTGTTTACCAACCAATACTATTAGGTATTTTGTAAGTAAACTATCTGCAACTACATTCTAATAACAAGGAAAAGCGCAATGTATTAATAATAATGATAAATTGTTCGTGTATATGCTTAAATATAGTACAACAGAAGATATTGTAAAAAAAGCAGTGTCGTATATTAATCATAAGAAGTATATTATTGTTAGCCAAAGCGGTACAATATATCCCAATATTTTACGAGACCGTGATAAGGCCTATTTCTCAACAAAGTGGATCAGAGAAGACCTGGTTACATTCTCGTATCCAGCGACGTTGTCATGATTCTGAAATAAGGGAGTCACCATACTTATTAATACGATCGTGTTTAACCACACTTGTCGCTTCGCCGATGACGCGGCCGTTCGCACACGAAACTAAATATTTTGAAACATCACAGAAGTCTCTCCCCCACCCCCGCTCGCCAATCCCCCTATTTCAATGTCAGTTATTCTAAATCCCACTATTCGGGCGTTGTTGCTAGCATTCGATAACGCTGCTATTCGGGTGTCGCAGCTGCCGTTTGGGTGTCGACGCCGCCGATCAGCCGTCGTCAGCTGCGTACGGGCGTGATCGGAAATTCGCAGGAAGCAGTGCAGGTTCGTTGCCGACCTGTGTGTAACAGCGTTCATACGAATCAATGCGAAACGCACAACGTTTTTTTCGCTATTACGTTCGTAGACATTAAGATTTTTTCTGGCTGGCTTGATGTGATACTTTTTCGTTTATTGTTTTTAAAATACACAAGTCGGAGACACGCACAGGCGTGTCGCCCTAACGGTTGCAGAGCTTTAAATCACAAAGATCTGAGGGGCACTGCCACTACGCCCGACACCCTGAGATATAGATTGACAAGTCCCATGTGCCTGTAATTTCACATTACTGCTTGGCGGCAGAAATAGGTAAGGTGGCAGTATTTTTTACCTTGATGAACTCTTTCACAAGAAGCTCTACAGCTACTAAAAATTCTGCGTCAATAAGTGGAGTGACTTCTTAATATGACATGCCACTAAAATCTTTCATACCCAAATAATACCATTTATGTATGAGATGCTAAACATAAAGACTCTGAACTCGGTATAAGTAGCTAGATAGAAACACATTACACATTAAAAAACACACAGACACACATTAAATACAAAAATAAAAACTTTTTGTCGTCGTGGTGAAAAGGCGATGACTCAGCATATGCCAAAATACAATGTCCCTTTTTACCAATGTCATTTCAAATATAATCGACAATGAATGGTTTACACTTATGTTTAAGTCTGTTTTGATTGAATGAATGTAACGAAATGCGTCATTATGTCTATTCAATGCTAAAATATTTTTTTGTTAAAAGTCAGTGTCTTAGCATTAATAGAACTTCTTAAGAAAGAGTTCGTCCAAGGAAGCACTACCACTATACCCATATCTGCCGTTAAGCAGTAATATGAGAATTACTGCTATATTCCGGCTTTGTAGAGTAAGGCTGCAGGTGCATTGGCTTACCGAAGGAGAAATTATGACGCCATAACAATATTTTCTAATTTTTTTGCAGCTAATGCGTTCTGCATAATGCTGTTTAGTATTCATTGAATATGCAAAAGAAATTCTATAAATATGCTCGTTTTCATCCCTAATTGTAACTGTTGTCAATGAAAATATTTTTTTTTTCAAAATACTTAGTACTCCTAGAGCTCCATGTGAAGGAGTTTGTTCAAGGAACTACTGCCAACTTACCTATTTTTGCAGTAATGTGAGCATTACTGCATTTCGGTTTTGTTTTGAAATTACTGGCACATGGAACTTGTCAACATATATCTCTGAGTGACGGGCGCAGTGGCAGTGCCACTCAGATCTTTGCTTTAAAGCTGTGAGTGGCACTGTATCTATTATGGGAAGGCATGTCGCTTACCACCAGGGGCACGACATCTTCGTCCTGTCACTTGAAAAAAAAAATCTTGCTATATTTACAACGACTTTGTGTGGGACTTTGTGTGAGATCAAAGATCTCTGCCTCCGACCACTCGTTAAGCGACGAGCGCTACGACTTGACACTTCTTGTTTATCGGGAGATTCTGAGAATGAAGAATGCTGTTTGCGTTCGCTCTCCATCCACTTCTTTTTCGAAATTTCACTACTGTGACACTTTATATATCGCACGAGACTCGGGATTCGGACCCTCTATGTATCAGCAACAATGTTTTGTTATTGTGACATGTTCAAGCCATTGATGAGATATGGCTCTTCTATGTTCTGCTTTGGTAGATAAATTTTATCTGTAGATAAATTTTATGACTTAAATGAACTATCGCAAAATAAGTTTCAACATGAAACTGTGTTTTCGTGTCTAAATCACGTATATTTTTTCAAACAAACGAACGTAGGCTCCTTACAAGTTCATCCCTTACAGTTCACGACTGGGATGGTAAAGTCAGCAACCAGTTACGTCTAATATTAATGAACTAACTAGTCCTTTATTCACTATTATTATTCCTATAATTACAAAAGTTAAGCATTTAAATATTTACCAAAAATCGTTGTATATTACGGTTTACAAAATATTTTATTTTAAGAATATGATTTTTGTAGTAAATTGTATAAAACATAATCAATGAGTAGTATTGCAGTCCTATCTGAGTTTGTCTGATTTGGATTTTCCATCAAAGAATCTAAGATTTCGACAAAATATGTTGTAATAGTTCATGACGTAATAGTTCTATCAAACAGAGTAATATTCTGATATCTAATTTTTCAATACTCTCCATCAACGGGTCGTATTATCGAATGATAATGCTAAATGTAGGTATATTTCTTCATTTTGTACTACCAATTTCTTCAAAAGGACTTCAAAAAAGGAAGAGGTTGTCAATTCGTCTGCATTTTTCGTCAAAATAGGGGATGTATCCGATTTCGCGCACTTTCCGGTAACCGAATTTAATAAAACTTGGCAAATAGATGTAATTCCACAAACTTTTGAAGTCGGTTTTTTATAAAAAGTTATTTACATGATCGTTACCTATTGACCTTCAAACATTGAAAACTTGTAAGAGGTACAGTTAATCAACTATAACTACAATAACTGGCGTAAGATACGTTACAATTTAACCAAATATAACAGTAAGTGTTAATAAAGGGGAGTCTACATAAAGGCACACCCAGACGGTTAAGATATTGCAATATCATAATTAAACCGCCGAATATCTCGCCTCGCTAATATAATAAAGCCAGTATGAACCGGTTTAAACCAGTATAAACCACTTTGATATTAAGAGGGCGAGTGATGCCTCAACTTCGTTTTGTAGATTTGGGTGGTTTTCTCGTCTCGTTTTTTGTATTTTGCTATTGTAGTTGTGTCAAGTTTAATTAAATTTTGTATTGTAAAAAATTTAGCTGTGTATTTTTGTTAAAATCATAAAGGGAGTCTTGTATTAAACTTTAGTTACTAATAACAAAAGTCATTTTCGTGTGACGGAGATTTTATATATAATATATACTATATACTATGGTGTTTACGCTGACCACCAGAACATACATAAATGCAGAAAGAGGTAATGCTCGATTCGTCAGGTATCGTTCACCGGTTCTTTAACCTGACTCACTGACCCCGGTCGACTGTGACAGCACATAGCTACAGGAACGCCGCCTCGCCCAAATTCTATATTAAAAATTTATCTTTTAGGCTATGGGTGACGTTTGAATTTACAATACATAATCAAAATAAAGCTTTTATTTTTACCTATACAAATATATAAGTATTACCTATACAAATATATAAGTAAATGTTATTATTATAAGATAGCACCCTTAATACAATAGTGTATTAACTCAAAATTTGTAACTCAAAAAACAAATTACTAGGGTAAAGTTTATTATATACTTCTAAACAATTCCTTACTTTCCAAATATGTTTAAAAATAAAAAGAGAAAAAATGATTCATATTTTTGAATAAAGGCTGTTTTGTCCAGAACTACCTCTCAAAAAGTTTGTCTCATTTTGAGTAAAGTAGATATCATTTAATTCTTTCTCACAATATTCTAAAGACTGTTGAAAGATTCAAATTTTACGCTTAGCTTTCGTATAATCTAGAATTGCACATATTTTGAATTACAACACTATTGTAATAGCAGTACGATTTATTATTATTTATCTCTGTATATACATTATTAATGTACAATGTGTAGTGTACTTATTTGAGACACTTGCATTAGAAGATATTCTTTGGTTGCACATCCTTTCCGGATCTTAAATCTCTGTACTAAGATTGCCTGGAAGAAATTACTACTTAGCGATAAGATCGCCTGTGGAACATAACCTTAAACTGTGACGTTTATATTAATGTTCTGTGTTGTCATTGTAAGTTTTGAAGTGGAACAAAGAATATTTCATTCATTCAAAATAATAAAAATTAGGTGCTATCGATAAGGGATGCGTGACAGTTACGCGTGAGCTGTGAAATGGACACGAAAACATATCACAGAAAACACGCGGAACACGTATGTTACATAAAATATAGATAAACCGCTATCCCAAATACCACGCTAATACAATAAAGCCAGTTTAAATAGGTTTAAACCACTTTAATATCTAAAGGGCTCGTTCTAGCTCAACTTTTCGGCGACATGTTGTAACTTGGTGTGGATTAGTAATGTGTACAAAGCTTAATGTTTGTTTTGTTCAAGAAGTTAGATTCATATGCGATTCGTGGCTGATGTTCTGTGTTTGTTTGTTATCATTCCTTGCAACGCTAATGTTCTTAATGTATATCAAATATTTACATAACATTACAACTCGAAGTTCGAGATGATCTAGATGACTCAACGGTTTGTAGGACTCAAAAATTTGAGGGACAGCGCCACTGCGCCCGTCATTCAGAGATATAAGTTGACAAGTCCCATGTGCCTGTAATTTCCTGCCTGTATTTAATTATATCACCAGTACCCTCTCCTCCTTTAAAACCGGAACACAGTAATGTCCACATTACTGCTTGGCAGCAGAGATAGGTAAGGCAGTACTGCTCTGGACGAAGTTTATGACAAGGAGGCTCTACTGTTACTAAAGGTCAATTACTGGGTCGACAAATTTAAATTAATGTCTTGTATTGCCGCTAAATAAAATCCAACTCCGATTACACTTCACTTTTATTGAAGTTAAATTCACTTTCATTCTCTAAGTTCACTATCGGATCATGACTGAGCTGTTCGCCCTTATCACGGGTCTTTTATGACTTTCGTTCAAGTGGTAGTGTGAAGTTAGGCGTGAATACCACAGGGCGATCCGAAATGGTAGTAAAGTAGTCAATACAACAACTAAACAAGTTAGGTGCGAATACCATAGAGTGATCCACAGTGTACTAAAATAGTCAATAGAAGAACTAAATGCACAAAGCGTAACACTTAAATGTGACTCTTCATCACGTTTTAAATTGTTCGAATATACGTTTGCGGAGTTAAATTATGGGTAATTCTACTTTAGAAGAGTAAATTCTCTCCTGTACAACTGCTACACAAGCTTTTGTTTAGAATTTTCATTTTCTAATTGAATGTTCAGTAGCAACGCTTTCGTGAAGAGTGCAAGCCTAGTTATGGAAAAGAAACATTAATTATCTTAAATAAATTGTAACTTTCAAGTTTTTATTCAAGGTCATGGTGTTTTACATCTATGATATTCAATTATTTTTGTGAAATTGCTCCACTAGTTTGTTATAATTACTAATAACAAAGATCGAAAGCTTACAAAAAAATTCCTTCGATCTGGCTGGATTCAAATCGACGTCTTCTAGCAAACCGTGCCAAATAATCCACGGAACGAACCAGCGGACCTTACAAATTTTACTATGCGCTTGTTGGATATCTTTGTTTTGGATTTTATCTTAAATAAAATTGTACAGGTGTAACAAAAAGTGTGATCATACTTTTCAGGTTATGGACTTACATTTTTAAAATATGTTGTTAAATTTTAATAATGGCGACCTCGGTAAGCTAACGGCAAGCACTGTGGGCGCTGGATGAAGAGGGTCCGATTCCCGATTGGACCAATTTGAACATTTTCTCGGCCGTGAAGCGAGCGCGGGTGCGTGGGTGAGATAGATCCGCGTGAAAGAATTTCAACGCCAAAGTCATATTTCGTAAGTCGAGGTTCGTTTAACAAATATACCTAGTACATTAATATGTGAACACAACTTCTATTATAATATAAGAATACGACGACCTCATATCCCGGCGCATGTATTCCCTCCCCTCTATAACATCGGGTCCTTCAAACGGAGTGTGAAGAAGCATTTGGCCAGACCGGCAAAATGATAGTGACGGAGTGAAGATATTTGTGTTTTCCATCCGTTACTCTCATCTCTGGACTGTATTCGCACTTTCCATCAGGCGCGGTGCAGTCATTTTGCCGAGTCACAATAAAAAAAAAAAATAAAAAAAAAAAATGATTTTCGCTGTGGACGCTGGATGAGGATACGAAAAAAAAAGCAGTTCAACAATTAAATCTCTACGATATCGTAAGGGTTTGATTATGTGAATAATGGCCCCAATTAAGTCTGGTGATTTTCTTGCCACAGGTCATTGTATTTTATTATATATATTATATATATTAACTGCCTCCGTGGCCGAACGGTTACCATGCCGGACTGCCACGCAAAGGTCCCAGGTTCGATTCCCGGGCCGGGAGAAATGTTTGTATGGCTTACATTTATTTCTCTCGTGAGTTTGGGTGTAATTTGTGGTTGTCTATGTGTGTGTCCATGGCACCCGCGACACAGGGTTTCCCTAGTGCGGGGCTATGTTGAGTGTGTGCGTTATTTATTTATTTACATCAGATGCCACTGATATTCTTACGCAATTATGATATTATTTGTTATTCTGCCAAAATCAGCAGCAGTCGAGTCTCAATATTGTAAGTGGAATAGCAGGGATGAAATTTAGTCATTCAGTCACAAACGATCGATGCCGCCTTACTAAAACTGCCATCGAAATGACTATTGCATGTCTTAACAATAATGTTTGTTCTAGGATTTTTTAAAAAACATAACAAATATACCGAAAATAAACTTTTTGTTGTACTAGCTGACACTTTTTAGATCTATATTTGGTAGAATAAGTTCAAACGTGCAAGCGTCCTCCGCGACGACTCCGTCCTGCAGAGAGTTATTACTGTTTGGAGCGATCTATTTAAATATATTTATTTTTGTGTGAAAAAATTTGATGAATTAGTAAAAGTCATGGAACAGAAGTTGTCGTTTATGAATGAAGTAATATAGGTCAGTAAAGTCGATAATATTTTAAGAATAATCCTGTTTATAATATTAATATAATATGTTATATTCATAATTATACTATATTATAATATATTCGTTAGCAGTAGAGCTCCTTGTGAAAGATTCGTCCAGGGAAGTACTGCCACCTTACCTATTATTGCCGCCAAGCAGTAATGTCAACATTATTGTGTTCCGGTTTTGAAGGGTAAGGGTGTTGGTGAAATTACAGGCACATAAGACTTGTCAACTTATGTCTCAAGGTGACAGACGCAGTGGCAGTGCCCCTCAGATCTTTGAGATTTAAAGCTCTGAGTAGCACAGTAACTGTTATGGACAGGCTTGTATATTACCATCAGACCCACGACTTGTTCGTCCCGGCACTTGATATTATAAAAAAAACACAATCGACTCACCATTGAAGTGTGTAATACCAAAAATTGCAATGGCAGTTGAATAGTAGTTCGATGGTTAGCCACTAACAAGCCACTAAGTACTCTAACTTTTAGCATAACACCAAATGATACACAACAGTAACTGATGTGTGAAAATTAGTAGATTTGTGGCTCAGAATTTAGTTCATAGGTCACGTATACTTATTAATGTTTTGTAAGGATAACTCTCCATATGAAGGCTACATAATCAAAGAAACATGGGTATACTCCATCGTGGCTATAGTCTAAAGGAGAAGAGGACACCCGTATCCAGAAGTAGGAGATACAATGACGTTGATTGATTGTCTTCGTTTTTGAAAGTGATCTTTGCTACATTTCCAATTTTCGGTTTTAATATCCATATGGAATGTGTCACTGTTTTTTGCGTGTTAGGAAATTTATTACCTATGGTCATTAATAGGTATTTAAATTCAAAACAAAAGCAGTATTAGTGCACAGTCACATGAGCGGTATATTAATCTTAATCATCAACATTTCAACCGAAAGATCGTTGGACATTGGCCTTTACCAAAAATGGCCTTAACGACCTGTATTTCGCAATTAACTCTCAATTAACTACAGGGCTCCTAAGGTGGAAGCAGCATATCACTACGTTTTATTTATAGTAGGTTATAGCTATAGCGAAACCCTGTTTATACGTGCTACGTATGCTACGCGCGTAGCTTACTGCGTAGCTGACCCGTAGCTAGCTAAGTTAGGTCGATATTGTAATATTTTGTTCTTTTCTGTGAATATACTATTATTTTGGAAATGAAATCAAAATGATATTGTAATTTTAAGAGCTTATTTTAACTTTTTTACGTAAGTAATTGCGCATTTACCTACCTTACATAACATAAGCTACTTAATTTCTAGCCTCATACGACAAATGTGGAACACGCATTTTTTTAATAACATCTAGTGAGGAGACGAACAAGTCATGCGCCTGATGTTAAGAGCGACACGCCTGTACATAATGTTTTAACCCGCAAAGATCTGAGGGACACTGCTACAAGTTGACAAGTCTCTTATGCCTGTAATTTCACCAGCACCCATAATCCTTCAAAACCGGAACACAGCAACGCTCACATTACTTCTTGGCAGTAGAAATAGGTAAAGTGGCAGTGGTAACTTTATGTAGTGTCGATTCAACACAAATTCCGAATATTACACCTAAATGAAATGCCATTCAATAAAAACAAATGCATAGTAAAACAAACTTTTCAAAGATTTGCGTAAGGAATGCTATTTAAATTAAGTCCTTATTTTCCTTATCCTGAAACAGACCACTTCATCAGTAGATTCGCAAACAATGAACGCGGCAAAACACGCGTAAAATTAGCTTAATTTCACGTACCGTATCACCAGCACTTTTCGCTCGACTTAAATTCAGAAAATCATTACAAAAAGGCACGCCGTTCAGCGAAAAACTAAATGCATAGTAAAAATCTCATCGACGCCTCAGGCAAATGAACGTGTAGGTATTTTTTTTTTGTAGTTTGCAATACGTACGTAAACAATTGAAAGTGATATACAACAACGTATTATTTGTCTTTTATTTCATCGATGAATGTAAGAGAAACCTATATGGCCTTACAAAATCTTAATGGTGAAGTCAGCGCTCTACAGCATATTAAAATAACGAATTTCTAGCGACACGCAATATCGAAATTTTGCAGGTTAAATTAAGCACTCCTCACACATACCAATGATCGCTGCCATACACGCGCAACGTCGGCGGGCTGTTTATAGAAGTCAAAGTTTATTGACGTTAGTTACATATATCATTATTTGTTACATTCATTTAACAGTCTGTAAAAGAAACGCTTATAAACGTTTGCATTAAGTAGTGTGTGAGAAAAATATCCGCCACAGCGCATTGATCAGCAAAAGCACGATCCTCGCGGGAATCTGTTAGGCACAAAAAAGTTGATGTGATTTCGTTCGTAGCATCTTAAACTTCTGTTCTAAAAAGTTCTCATTTTACAGATGCGAAATCTAATTCTTTATTTTCTTTCTCGTAATATGACAGACGCTGCGACTATACCATCATACCAAACGTGGTCAAAACACGTGGTTTAAACTAAATTAAATATGATCAAAAACAGTATATGGTCCAATAAAAAACTAAAAGCATACTTTTACGATTCTCTTCTAAGGCTTGCGTAAGTAAACGTCTATTTAAATTTTTAAAGTTATTTTCTTTACCCCTACATAAAATAAATTACGACATCACTGGTATTGCACACAATAAACGCGGCAAAAGACGCGTAAAATAAGTTTAATCTCACGTGCCGTATCACCTGTAGTTTTCGCTCGACTTAATTAGCGAGCGGGCTCAATACTCTCAAATAGGCCCCTGGGTGAAATGCACTCGGATACGAGGGAGAATCACTGTTAGGCCACGAAACGTGCTGTAAATGTGTCAATTTGTGTGTTGAAAAATTGAAAGTGGGATTAATCCGCTCCAATAAAACAGTAATAAATAAATATTTCAATACAGTCTTTTTCGGGTATTTCAACAAATTTGAACAGTGAGCCTCTGTTATTTGTATAATAATAATAAGTAGGTACTGTTTCATACGGCACGTATCTTTCGGTGGTTCTTAAGCTTGGACTGTTGACCCTCATCGAAAGGCCAGTATAATAATAATATAAATTTTAAATCTATATCTCACTTTCTGGCCGAACCTGATCTGTATCTTGTGAGACAGCGACTTCCCAATCAATATTCCTAATTTAATGTAACAGATACGCCTTTTTTATGACTGAACAAGACATTGCGTGCGTGTGTGTGCGCGTGTGCGCGTGCGTGCGTGCGTGCATGCGTGCGTATATAAGAGGATGAATGTCTTTTTTCATAATTCATATTAAATCAAACATAAATGTAAATAACAGTCACTAAATCAAGAGAAGAAATGATTATTGTGCTGTTGGTTCAAGTTGAAGTGGATTAAAAAAACGGTATTTATGAAAATATTCAGTTAAAATACTCAAACTAGTTCTAACTTCATTTTAATATTACATTCTGCCTATTGTATGACATGTGCATACTAAAATGTTCTTTACTAACATGCTGCATGCATGTAGGGTATGTGTGTCAATTTTAAATTTATCTGGAATTTAGTGTAACTTTTCATTTTATGTTATATTCTTAATTAAACATTTAATTAAACCTACACATACTGTGGTACCTCCAGAGACGAATAACTAAGTGAAGCCTGAAAATCAGCAAATTGTCTTGCGTGTTTGACCTTTCCTTCGACATATTTTTGACCTATTATTTTAAGTTTCTTGTGCACTGCTTGAATCTTTGTCCTGCATAAACGTGCGGTTAGGGCAATTTACAATCTGGACTCCAGAGTGTCTTTGAGAGATAAGTTTAAAGAGATTAACATTCTAACACTAGCGTCACAGTAACTGCCTCCGTGGACGAACGGTTACCATTCTGGACTGTCACGCAAGAGGTCCCGGGTTTGATTCCCGTGCCGGGAGAAACGTTTTTATATGGTCTACGTTTATTTCTCTCGTGAGTTTGGGTGTAATTTGTGTTTGTGTATGTGTGTGCCCATGGCACTTGCGATACAGGGGCTATGAATGCGTGCGCGTTATTATTATTATTATTATATTATTAGTATATATTTAAGAAAATGTGACTTATAATTATTAATAAGAAAGATTGAACACTTAGAAAAAATCCTTCGACCCAGCTGGATTTGACCTGACGTCTTCTAACAAACCTTGACGACAAAGGTTCCGTGGCTTATTTGGCGTATAGATGGTTTTTTTGCGTGGGGAAATCCTTCTAGGATAAACCGGCTACAACCCCACTGTGGCCTTCTCGGGTGCTCTAGTGGGAAGGATCCGGGATCGACTTTGCGCGCCGGAACCCCTCACCAGCACCTAGGAGGAGCTACGTCCTCCCCTTCCCCTCCTCACGACGAAGCGGGCCACACCGCCCCGTCGTCGTTTTTTATAAAAAATAAGTGCGCATTTAATCGAGGATGTAGCATGCACACTTAACTAATACCTATTCACTCTCGCCTTGAAAAGTTCAAAAGGAAGCGAAACGCTTGGTGCGAATCCGGGGGTTATCCACAACATAGGGGTGGAACCCCCGCCCACGTCTAGTCTTCCGATGATGGAAAGGGGAAGGCGGAATCAAATTATGCAATTCCATCGCACACTCTCCGTGATATATCCTGTAGAATACCTGTCCTTCTCGCGACTGCCTAACTTACTGACGAACGAAACCCCGCTCCGATTGCCCGCAGTCGCGAATGTACGCCGCCGCCGAGCGGGATCGACCCTCTCTCGATCACGCCATTTGCCGTAGCACCATCTGTGAGAAATCTATGAAAGTTTTTCATCACTCAGCGAGGTACCTTTACAGCTACCAGCCGCTGATTAGGGATGTCACTTTAATAATAGTAATTAAGTTTTATTGAATGTCAGTATATTTCACCATCATGATATTCAAAATTTTTTTTGTGAAATTACTGCACTAGTTTGGTTTTTATTATTAATACAAACACTTAGAAAAAATTCCTTCGATCCGGCCGGATTCGAACCGACGTCTCCTAGCAAACCGTGCAGGACGCCATGCCAACTAAGCCACGGAACGAACCAGCGGACCTTACGAATTACGAATTAAGATCTTTTTCGTTTTAGGTTTTTAACAACTTTTTATGCTGTAGAGTATCTGTGAGAAATTTCGAAATCTGTGAGAAGGTTTGAATCCGGCCGGAGCAAAGGATTTTTAGGAACGATTTGAGGGGCCCTGCCACTGCACCCGTCACCTTGACACCTAGTGTTGAGTTACTCATACACGAGGCAACTCGTTTGTACCACTCGTTTGGATAGTTTGTCACAACACCTCATGTCATAAAAATGTCCACCTCATGTCATAGCCTCATGTCACAGTCTCACTCATGTCACACTGCTTCGAATTCAACAAATGCAACAACGATTTGTCCTGCACTGCCCGCTTTTTAGCTTATTTTACATCATAGTATGATCATACTACCATAGTACTAAATAAAATTACCATATATTTATACTATATCACAACACTTAAGTTACCCAATTGACTGATACCATCAAATTACGAAAATGTGATTAACATTCCCTGTCTGTTGAGTCATTGCCGTAGGTGCAACCTATCTTACCACTACCCACCTCATTTGAAGTAAGACATTGTACCGCCTTATTTTTTCAAATGAGGTACTCCCCAAACTCATTTTAATTTCATTCCTACACAACACTACCTGAGATATAAGTTGACAAGTCCCATGTACCTGTAAATATGTACTGATTCCCCCGATTTCCACTAAGAGATTACTACTTTTAAAAAAAATATAAAGTAGATCATTCCTTCTCCAAATATGCCACACGATAAAGTGGTAAAACTAACAAAAAAAGTTCCCGATGTCAGGGATATATGGCATGATTTACCAAAAATAATAATTTGTGATTGAGTTAAGTACCAGGGTATGTGTTAACTCAGTTTATTTTTGTTTATGTTATGCCTTTTGACCATACTTTATAAAAAATATGTTTCCCCTTACTTACGTCACGTCACAAACCCACTGCACCATCCAGCTTCTGTTAACTCTGTTTAAGGCTTTTGTAGTTTATTTTGACATAATAATACACCGAATACATTTTATTCAATTATGGAAAATTATAACCTTTAAAAATTTCAAACTGGAACATCTTTAATTACAGACTTCTCAGAATAGTATCTAAATTCAAAAGCAAATTTGTTCGGGAATTTAAACGATATTTCCACATATTTTTCATAAACAGACGCATACCAATTATGTCAACTAAATTTTAATGAGAGTTTGCGATTGTTCTTTCAAATAATTTGTATAGTCGTTAGTGAAGCTTGTCACTGTAAATTCATAGCGGAGGCAAAGGGTAGGGTCAAAGAATTTTGTTACCTACACGAATATGTCCAGGCAACTCGGCTTAGCATCGCCCTGGGGAATTTTAAAGCGACATAATCCCAACGAGGTTCCCCGGATCAGTGCTCTTTATAAAAAAGCGGACACAAAATCCAAATAGAAAGCAAGCTGAAAAATATCTGATTTAAATAAGAAAGTGAATAACTGTGAATCTGTTTGTAAATTTCGTTGTCGAAAAATGACAATCTTTACATTGATACTTTTATGAATTATTTTATTTTTCATATTTCATTTTAATTAAATATTTTAATTTTATATTATCTCAAGTTCGAGTACGAGTTCTTAGGTTTTCGCGATTGTAACACAAAGGAAATGAAACTATTTTTCTGGATTTAGCTAGATTAACGTAGAGAAACGTTGGTTTGTTTGAAAAAAAAAACAAATATACGCGATTTAGATCCGGAAAAATAGTTTCATTTCCTATTTATATTACTTTTTTAAGTCTATAATGTCCCACTGCTGGGCAAAGGCTTCACTCCCCTCTCTCCACACCTCACTGTTTTTAACATTTATATTTACATAAACACAGTGTAAGTGTTGTAAGTTGTAAAACTTTCAATTGCAGTTAGGTAGTCAGGGATTTTCTTACTAAAAATTTTATGATTCCACGACCATTCCTCCACTTCCTTTACGAAAGCAATCTATGAAGAGTGCATGTTGTCTTTATGTATGTACCTACATACGCTCCTTGCTGTATGTACCTATAGTTAATTCCTTCAGAAAATCTAATGCCCGGCGCCATTGACTTACAATTATATGGACGTCGGGTCCGCGCTAAAAAGTGTCCGAACTTATAGGGCGTTAAAATCGTATACAGCGCGTCATTCACGCTTTAGTCTTCGTTTGTTCGACTGACAGCGAAGCAAGCAAAATTAAACAGTACTGCGATGACATTACAATTTAAATTCAACGTTTTAGCTTTTTCATATTCCTTTACATGTCACTACGTTTAAATAGGTTGACTTGGGACATTTTTTTCGTGGTTTTTGTATTAGACCCGTCGTCCATTTATTTGTAAGTCAATGCCCGGCGCCCATTGATGGGACGGTATGGTAAGCAGTCATCCGTATCGGAAGCGTGCCGTCGCGTCAGCCTACTCGCGCCTAGCCTCTCTTCAAATCAGTCGCAACGTTAATTAAAAACCTACCGAAGCATCACGAAAGCTTCCGAGGCATTCCGACGGCTCACGACCCTATTATAAATAATTCAGTTGTAATTATACAACGTTAAGGTATATTACTTCGTCACCTAAAAATCCCCAGCCGTGCCGTCTTGTCTGCCTTTGATATATAGAAAAATTTCGTTTAACAGAATAGAGGGTGTCCTCTATCGCAGGCAATTTGCATCAAACTGACAATGCACTTTTCGACGCGACAGTTCACAGTAAAGTGGCGCGCAGTATCGCGATCCAATCAACACGGTTGAGCCGCGCAGTCCGTACGGATATCCGATATCGATCCGTATTTACCCGAACGGAACGTGGTGTTGACACGGTGCATTGCACCGGACAAAGGTCAACAGAGTGTATAGGTATATTACATAAAATAAAGTGTTTTGGGTACACTAACAAAATAAAGAATATAAACTGGGAAGGCTTGTTTCCCATTCACAAGATTGTAAGATTGAGCTGAAATGTAAATTTACCTAGCTTTTTGCTAAAATGAATAACCACCTTTTATTATTGACAGAAGGCGTAACTACGTGAATATGTTAACGTATTAACTATGGTTGAAATCCTGATCATCATCAATCTATCGCAGTCTATTGCTGGACGTAAGCCTCTTTCAATGTGCGCTATTTCGCCTGGTCATTCCATCTGGCCAGAGGGCGTTTTACACTGCGTTTGCCTAGCCGTGGTCTCCACCTAAGAACTCGTGTCCTCCATGGGTTATCGGTTCTTTACCTTGGTTCTCAGTCGGATAACCTAATTTCGAGAATCTCCCAGCGTAACTCGTTCCATAGCTTGCTGAGCGACTTGCAACTGGTGAATTGAATTTACAGCAAAAGAAATGTATTTGCAAAAGCACATCTGTCGACAAAATTTTGTAAAAACAGATATCAAATAGAAAACATTATTATTACTATACTAAGTTTACAAATGTCATAGAAATATCAAAATGAAAATAGTTCATTTTTTAGCTTACTACACGGCTGTATTTAGCATTCAAAATTGTATAGTGTATCGGCATCGAGTTTCCTATTGGTTATTTTTTATTTATTTAATAATTTAATTTAATGCAAGCTTTTCCAGAAGTCCATTGGTGTATAATATTTCAAAATGAATTAAATTTTTCTAAAAAATAAATACTATTATAATCAAAAATCCGACTATATGAAAAAAAAAGTAAACAAAAAAAGAAAAAGAAGCTTTAGTATTAAAGTTTGAACATTTAACTGAAGTTATACGTTTAACTCCTTCTCTATTATGAAACATATTGTATAACATAACAAATTAAGAGTGCGATTGTGTGCGAGTGTGTTGCATAAAATTGCAGAAACAAAGAACTTATGTGATTAAATTACTTACAAGATTAAGGGCGCATTCAAATTAGCCGCTGTAAGAACTGCTGTCTCATATTGCAGGGTGTTGTTTTACATTCTCTATAAAGTCTTCAATTCAATTTTCATACATCGTGGTTAATTTGAAAAATTAAAACGTACACCTCACTAACGTGACTGCAACCGAGCGTGACTGCAGCGCGGTTGCAGCGCTTCTAGAAATTGTATGAAAAGTGACAGACGCGCGGACGCCGCGCGGCTGCAGCGCGTCTATCAGGGGCTAATTTGAACGCGCCCTAAGGTACATACATTTATGTGTGTTACCCATCTCATGCGAGCAAAATAATATTTACAACATACGGTATTTTTTACGGACACAGTATACCTCCTTTTAGGTTCCAACTGAATACCAGCGCTGAGACTTTTCGGCTAATACTGTGTACTTTAGTTTTTGACCTATTCATTTTCTTCTTTTTTGTTTTTTAATAGATCTTGTGTTAGTTATTATGTTCTAGTATTATTTGTGAATAGCCGAATAAATGTTTCTTTCTCTCTTCTATAGTTACAATTGATACTGTACGTAACATAAATGTAACTATCTGTGTATGTAGCTTGAAAAGACAACATTACGATTATTCAAATTCGATCAATACAAAATTAAAAATAATGTATGCTCAAAAATATTATCTTCGGTTTTATATATTTTTATAATATCAAATGACGGAACAAACAAGTCAAAACAAGATAAGCGACACGCCTATCCATAACTGTTGCAAAAGTGCGAAAATAGGGTCAAAAATAAAGAAAAAAAATGACTATAAAATGCGCAACTAACTTACTATATGGAAACAACATACAGTAAAGTAACAATGGCACCAAAGGAGGCAAGTTTCATAATCGTCCTCGGATTCGTCACGTACGGGCCGAAGTTAATAACGAGCGAGTGTCGCGCACGTGACTGACTTACTGCTAGTTGTAATTGTTCCAAGATATACAGATTCCGTTGAAAGTTAAACTTCGAAGTTTAAAACCAATTTAATCACAGCCGGATAAATAAAGAAAGTGGATAAGACTAGAATACTATGGTGTCGTAGCAATTTTACCTTTCGGTTTAATGCAATTGTTTTTTTTTTTTCAGCTAAAACGGTGATAGACTCACATTTTCATATTCAACACGAAACTTGATGAAAATTTATGTATTTCAACGAAAACTAGAGATATTAAATATTAAAATAAGTGATAAAGGTTCGGAAAATGATCAGAAGTTCATGTTATGTATTATTTATTATTGTTATTATATTAATAGCAGTAGAGCACCTTGTAAAAGAGTTCGTCCAGGGAAATACTGCCACTTTACATATTTATGCCGCCAAGCAGTAGAGTACGTTTCGTACGGTGGTGCAATTTCACCACCACCCTTATCCTTCAAAACTGACACATTCGAAACTGAAACATGTGCCTGTAGACTTGTCAATTGTATGGCTCAGGGTGACGGGCGTAGTGCCAGTGCCCCAAAGATCTTTGCCATTTAAAGCACTAGTAAAGAGAGAAATAAATATAGGCCATACAAATATTTCTCCCGGCCCGGGAATCGAACCTGGGACCTCTGCGCGGCAGTCCGGCACTCTAACTGTTACGGATAGGCGTGTCGTTTACCACCAAGCGCGCGACTTGCTCGTCCCGTCACTTGGTACTATATGGAAAAAAAAGATTATATCACAAACATCATAAACAAGAACTTTTATATCATGACATTTTACAAAACATAATAATTTTTTTAAAAGTAAACTTTAAAGTTTTTGTTGTACTATCTGATACTTTTTAGATCTATATTTGGTAGTAAGTTTCAACGTCGTCTCCCCGACGATCCCCATCCCCGATCCTGCGTTTAACATCGGACTGGTATTTACCACACAGAGTAATCACCGTTCAGAGTGATTTTTTTTAATTTTTTACGGAAGTAAATCTGATGAATAGTTAAAAGTAATGGAACAAATTTGTTATTTATGATGTTAGTAATATAGTCCTGCAAGGTTCTTAGTACTTTAGAAATAACCCTGTATTTTACCTTGCACATACATGTTCAGCAGAGGAAAAGGTAGATGGATATGCAACTTCAAATAATGCGAATTTCCGTCATTTTATACAGAACAATTTTTCAAGTTGCATAAAAAAAACGGTGATATTTTCTTTTACGTAAGGCGACAAAGGGGAGACGTATGAAGATAGCGGGGGGGTTCCGAGGTACAAATTAATCTTTCCGAACAATAGAACCCTAAGTGGCGGTCCTTTCGAAACGTGCGATCATTCTGTTTAAGGACAATACCTCTACTATGAGGTCACAGAGTTGATAGTCGCTAGCGATTGGGTAAAATCTTTGTATGGAAAATGGCGCTGCTCAATTTGCCGTACAAGGTTTTTTTGTCGCTTGGGACTTCAATACCGACTCAGGGAAGAGGTGCGTTTACATCGAGGACGTTCAACGTTTTTAGGACAGCTCTGTGACCCAGTTTGATTCTTAATTGTAAATGGTAACGCACATTTTTAAATATTTATTTTTTGCCTGCATTGTGAATGAAATGCATTATTGAATATATCTACGAGTATTTTTAGTGACGTTTTGTGTTGAATGTAAGAAAGTTATAGTAAAATTTATTAAATTCATCTATGAAAAGAGAAATATGTTTGCTTTCGAATCGGAAATGGTTTCTGTCACACCGGTATCTTTTCTATCAGTTTTTTGTGTGTATGATGGTAGTTGTCTAGTAGAACTAGAGCTCCTTGTGAAAGAGATCGTTCAAGGAGTACTGTCACCTTACCTATTTCTGCTGCCAAGCAGTAATGAAAGCAGTGGCAGTACTTATGTTAAAAAAATACTAAATTATTTTAATCCGCAAGAAAAGGTCCGATTAAATGTAATACATTATGCCAAGAACACATCAAGTTTGACTTTGGATTTTTGACATAAGGTTTTGGCATAGGGTTAAATTTAATTCTTAAGTTATTATTAATGATACAAAGATGGAACGTCACAAAGAAAAACTTCTTCGATTTTACTCGAACCAGTGTCTGTTGCCATGCCGGGACTACCCCTCTTCCAACTTAGCTATAGACCGAGTAAGACGATCTTGCGAAGTTCTCTGTGTCTGATATAGATCATTATATTGGGTTTAAAAGGCTTTTTTACCATCAGCGCCACCTGTGAGAAACTTATGAAGTTTCTGCACTCAGCCAAGTGCCTTTGCAATTTTCAAAAGCTGACGAGAGATGTCGCTGCATTTATTGCAACCATAAATATACCGACATGCTTATGACCCTGTACAGTAAAGCAAAATAATAATAATAATAACGCACACACTCAACATAGCCCCGCACTAGGCAAAGCCTGTGTCGCGGGCGCCATGGACACACACATAGACAACCACAAATTACACCCAAACTTACGAAAGAAATAAATGTAGGCCATTGTATACAAATATTTCTCGAGGGCCCAGGAAACGAACCTGGGACCTCTGCGTGGCAGTCCGGCATGGTAACCGTTCGGCCTTGGAGACAGTTGGCAAAAATGCAAATTGAAAGTATTTTTTTCTTGCTACAATCAATAACATTATTCTTGTTACATAGACATGATCTCACAAAGAGTCCCCAGAAATGGTTGTTTATTATGGGGTCTAAACAATTGTCTCTGGGGAGAACGAAAAGACCGTTTGGCGTGTACCAGTCTCGCAGCAAATTTTAGGGTAGATTCTCTATTATGGCACACCTTTCTGGCGAAAGTCTTTAGTAGCGTCCTGAGCCAAGTTCCGCGCCCTTTGACCTACTAGTTTAGCTTATTTTAGCCTTCAGCGGTCAACTACTAAATAACCTTTAGAAAACAAAGGGTAAGGCTCAATTTATATGGCAGCGGAACGGAATGGAAGAGAATTTTTGTAACGACATGGTACATAGCGTAACGTACAAACTAGATACGAGCCAAAAATCACGTCACGCGTCTTTCAGTGAACTCTCGCGCATTCGCGAAAATTCCGCAGCTGCCACTGGCGACGCTTGGCGAATCGACGAAAAGTGGCACGAAGGCAGGCGTGACGTCTTTTTTTTTTGTGAAGGATATTTTGCAGTTGGCCGTTAATGGACTTGACAGCGCCATCGGAAAAGTGACGTCAAACATCATCGAAATACTACAGCCTCGCCAGCTACAGAAAGCTCGCGAATCCTCGAACATTCCATCAAATGCTCGAATATTCCCGCTAATGCTCGAGCATATCAGCGACTCTCGCGCAGCTAGACGAAATTGACGCCTTCTTTTCATTCTGTTCAGCCGCAATGTAAATTGAGCATCACGCTGCTACTCGCTTCAGCAGACCAAAACCAGCATTAGCAATATTTTTCCAATCCATTGCTGCCTGATTATAAGACAACAATTTTTATAGTCATAAATGGTTTTTCAACAAGAACTTTGTTTTGTAAATTAAAATAGAACAGTAAATTTAGATGAAAATGATTCTAATTTTTGTAAGCCACCGAAAAAGTGAATTACAAACCAAATTTCCCGATCGCATACTTGCACGAAATTCAGCCGTGAAGTGGTTAAGTGGCCAGCTCGATCATGTGATTTAACACCGCTAGATTATTTTTTATGGGGTTACGTATTGACTTACAAATAAATGGACGACGGGTCTAATACAAAAACCACGAAAAAAATGTCCCAAGTCAACCTATTTAAACGTAGTGACATGTAAAGGAATATGAAAAAGCTAAAACATTGAATTTAAATTGTAATATCATCGCAGTACTGTCTAATTTTGCTTGCTTCGCTGTCAGTCGAACAAACGAAGACTAAAGCATGAACGACGCTCTGTACGATATTATCGCCCTATAAGTTCGGACACTTTTTAGCGCGGACCCGACGTCCATATAATTGTAAGTCAATGAGGTTATGTTAAAGACGGAGTCTTTACGGAGCCAATCGAAACGATTGCAGCCTTGAAACTCAAAATTCGTAAAGTGATTAACGAAATAGACCCACAATTTTGCCAAAAAGTGATTAAAAACTTTGATAAAAGAATCGACATCTGTAACTGTCGTGGTGGACATTTATCAGATATCATTTTTCATTAATAATTGCCAAACCTTACTTTTTTAATACAATAAAAATTTGAATCATTGTCATCTAAATTTATTGTTTTATTTTGATTTACAAAACAAAGTTCTTGTTAAACAACCCTTTATATGTGCGTGCTGATGTGCGATATTTTTTTTCTTTTTTCATTTATATTTACATGACTCTAAAAACCGGACCTAAATAAAGGGTCAAGTTTTGTTCACAATTTCATTGTCCTACTCTGCGTTAATTACAAAGGTAGAGGTAATCTTAACAGATAGTATTGTGTGAGATACGTAATATGAAAAGATATGGATACGACTATTGTGTTATATGAAAAGACGTGGACAGAACCATTCCTTTATCTAAGAATATATGGACATATTGGACAGGACTGCGTTATTATCTAGGGGAACTTGTTATTAAACCTTATGGCAATGACGGGACTGTGTAGAAATGTTGTTTATTAGACCATAGACAGTTGTTGATGGCATTCTGTCGACGTCATATTGTTTTGCCTGTGTTTAGCTCTGAGTGCGTTGATGAGGGTTCAGAATTTGAAAGAACATGTTTGTTAAAAACTTTGTGATTAATTGAGAAATCAAGACAACACTAAAAATTTTTTGTTATAGAACAAGGTAAGCTACACGCCTGTCCATATCAGTTGCAGTGCCATTCAGAGCTTTAAATCGCAGGGCACTGCCACTGCGCCAATTAATAATTTCACCAGCACCCTTACCCTTCAAAACCAGAACGCAGTAATGCTGAAATTACCGCTTGGCAGCGAAAATAGGTAAGTGTAAATAAAATAACATCATCTCAATAAACGTGTATTATCAATGTTATTCCGAATTTGATGTTTTAGTTGAAAATATTTAAAGTATAGTATCTGATTTAGTAAAACATAAACTTAAGGGTATTACCACACCAACCGATCGCAGTGTTGAATCGCATCGATTGATCGACGTGAACTCTTTCACAAGGAGCTCTACTGCTACTAACGGTCGATGCGTTCTGCAATGAACATCACATGACAAATATCCCCTGCCAATATTTACGAGCAACACGTACCTGTACCCAAAGGCACAAAAACTTCTCATAACAACACCTGGGGCTTTACCATGAACTCTTATTACAATTCAGTATAAGTTCGTGACGACAAAAAAGCGGGATGGTGATATGCACTTCATGTAGACTCGCCAGGTGGCGCCACTTGGAGTAAACGAACGTTCTGTACCAAAATTTGTTAAATATTTCAATAATGCATTAATTCAAATAAAAAGTTTGTCATAGTACTAGTAACCACCACAAATATAGACAATAAATGTTTGTGGCGATAACGGCTTGCGTTTATATAGCAATTACAGTGAAAGATTATTGGCTTGGAAACGGCTAACCGACAAGCAAAAAAGTGAAGTCCCTAGTGTATATATTTAGACTATCTGACTAAGTGACTAAGTGCGTTGATTTTAGCGCGGAATGTAATTGTGAAGTGGACTAAATTTTAAATTTTACAATGACAAAAACCGTTAACAGTTGAAGAAGCAAATTGACCTTTGGACTGTGCTTCGAAATCGTTTATAGAAAGGCACTCGTAATTTGTGTTGTGACGTCAGGTGCCATTTGGTTCAGTGGTTACACAGTAGGGCTCAAAATCTGGTAAACCTGGTCTCTAATCCAAGCGAGCCGGAAAGTATTTATTTCTTTATTATTTTTATTGATTTTGGACACTCGTGTGACAAATTAACGCTAATTAATAGCCTTATTACATTTATATTTAATGTTATTGGAAACCCCGCATACCCCGGCACAAAACGGACTAAATAAACGCTCTTGTAAATTTTAATCAGTTATATTGTTTAAAGTTCGAATTTATGTTTAAATTATAAAACATAAAACGATCCAAAATCTGTCTGATTAAAACAATCTAAATAATGATAACATAAAATCCTGTAATTACTTGTAACAAATGTATGTGCTTTAAATTTTACGTTAAACAAAGATAATAAACACTCAGTGAAGTGACTCAGTAATGTGCTCGAAAGTGTGATCAAAAAATAAAGAAGGTACTTCGTGTTGCTTAAATTTCGACGCATAACAAGCGTATCGATATTTCGCCACTGCGTCATATAGCTAAATGGTGCATTCGGACAGCGCGTCGAATAACGTTAGTCGTTAGGGATCGCAAGTTCGAGCCCCATGTAAATTTGTGAACATCACATATTGCACTTTATTATTATTATTTTGTTTTATATATATTTTTTTTCATTTTTTTGTGTGTATTTCTCTTTGGTGTTCAATTTATAATTAATTTTAGAACAATTTATATCACAAACACTAACCAAAATCTTTAATTGAATGTGAAACTAAGACGAACATATTTGAGGACATTTTAAGTTTAAGGACAAGTTAGGATTATTTAAATTATTGAAATTTAACATAGTCACCATGAGCTCCCCAGTAGATACAATTACTACACGAAGAAAAGTGCTACGACATTCAGATGATTCATGTATTTTCTATAGACACGATGAGTCTGAAACTAGTGTGCATAAAGAAGGAAGCTTACCGGATTTGAGTCTATTTACGAGCACTAATGACCAGATACAAGAGCTTCGTGCAGAGTTAGAGAGGATGGTAGAAAAATCAAAGAACAGTGATGCTTTCACAAATATGTTGTTGTCGGATATTTGCGATCTGAAACGAGATCTAAGTGAACAAATTAAATTGAATAAAAATCTAAAGAGGATCTGCTCGGAAACTGCTACTCCTACGAAAGATTCATTGAATAGGAATATTAAAACACCAAAGGGTGTAACTTCACAGACAAGTAGCAAAAACTTACATGAACTTCAAATTGACAATAAGATTAAGAAATTAAAGAATATTATCGAGGACAAGGAAGAAGTTATAAAAGAATTAGAAAAGAAGATACTCTATATGAACCAAAATCTGTATGAAAAAGACATGAAAATCCTAGAACTAGACTCAGAAGTACACAAATTACAAATGGCTGCGTTTGAAATGAAAACAAACTTAAAAGAGCGAAAGAGACATGTTAAGACAAAATCTGTTTTTAAAGCACTTAAAACAAATGGGTTAAGTAAAAGGAAATCAAAAAAGATTACCAAACAGAATAAATTGATAAAAAAATTGCAAAAAGAAAAAAATAAAGCTGTTAACGAAAATGTGCTTATTAAGCAAAAAATTGCATGGAACGCTCAGAATGAGCAAAAAGCATATCCTGACAAAGGCATTGGCCAAAACATGTTACAAAATAAGATTACACATAACATAAACGTAAACAAGTCAAATAGCATTCCCGAATTAGATACTGGAAAAGTAATTATCCTTTCAGATAAAATAGGACGTGGTATTTCTAAACATATCAAGAACATTAGACCAGCAAGTCAAGTAACAAATATTTGCAAACCGGGAGCTTCATTCGAAGAAATTGTCAAAGACGCAAAAAGTTATACAAAAACATTGTCGAAAAAAGACCTTCTGGTCATCTTAGTTGCTGACTATGTTGGGATACACCACAATCATGCTACGTACAATAAACTTTTAGAACAGTTGTTAAACAGTCAAAACTTAGTATGTAAAATAGTTATAAGCAGTATACTATATGATAATGTAAATGACAAAATTATTTACGCAGTTAACCAAAAGATAGCTCATCTAGCCTCATGTACGGACAGAGTACAATATCTGGAATTGAATTCACCTACAATATCTAAAAAATACAACAAGCGTGAAATTGCTAAGACCATTGTAAACTGTTACACGATGTGGCGTGGCTCGACACATTTGCGTTTCATTAAATTGCAGGATGACAGAAACACATTAAACCATCATTCGAATTTTATCAAAAGTTGCAACACGATAAAAGGGTCTTAGTTTTAATTCACTCTAACATTAAGAGCATAAATAAAAAGTACTTAGATTTGGAACTTTTGATTAATACTAATTCCGTTGATGTCCTATGTTTGAGTGAAACCTGGGCCACTGAAGCGCAGATAAATGTAATGAATTTAGAAGGGTATCAATTAGCTGATTATTATAATCGAACAATGTTTTCTCACGGGGGGGTTGCAATTTTTGTAAAAAATGATATTGATTACAAACAGCGTAAGGATATTAATAAACTATCATTCGAAATGAACTGTGAAGTATGTGCAGTTGAGATAAAATCGCCAAAACTGGTTATTGTTTGCATGTATCGCCCAGATTATGATTTTGATATTTTTCATAATGTTCTTAGTGTTATCATGAATAAAGTAACCAAAGAAAATAAAAAAATGATATTAGCTGGCGATTTCAATTTGAATGTATTGGAAGATAATAAATATAATAAAAATGGAGTTAGAAAGTTCAAGAATGAGCTACGGAATTACAATTGTCACTACCTACTAGACACACCCACTCGAACTGAAGGTTCAAGCTCAACATGTATTGACAATTTTGTGATTAATTTTGAAATGGAATATTGTGAAGCAAATGTTATGAAATGTAAGTTATCAGATCACAATGTAATTTTATTAAAATATTTTTTTAGCACTACTAAACCAAAAAAAGTTAATTTAGAATCATGTAAAACTTTTAGACGCAAAACAAAAAATAACTTTAATTACTTTCATTATCTATTAAATAAAGATTTACAGTTAAGATTGGAAATTGAAAATACTATTGATTCAAATGTAAAAATGAGCATTTTAATGGAAGCGATTATGCATTACTATGATAGGGCGTTTCCTTTTAGAAAAGTTCGTCAAACAAAAGTAAACAAAAAATGGCATACTGTTGGAATCGAAAAATCACAAGCAAAGTTAGAAGACATGGAAATGTTACAAGACCTAGAGCCAACAAACGAACGGAAAAAGGAAATTAAAAAATACAAAAAGATATTAAAAAAAGTGATGTTCACAGCTAAGAAGTTACAAAATTCAGAACGGATAAAAAAGGCAAATAATAAAGTTAAAGCTTCGTGGGCAATCATTAATGAGCAGACTACGACAAGGGTAAAAAATAAAAGAAGCATTAAATATGTGAAAAATAACGAAGGAACCATTTTTACTGAAGCTACAGAGATAGCTAATGAATTTAATAATTATTTTTTAACAATAGCTAAACTGATTTCGGCTCACGTAGATGTTGACATATCTAAATCTAAAAAATACTTAGAACACACAGAAAAACCAGTATCTACTTTGACATTCACGGCCATTGAAAATAAAGAACTCATTAAAGTGATAAAAGAAATAAAAGGAAAACCAACTAAAGATGTTTATGGCATGGATACTGAAACGCTGAAACGTTTGATCCTGGAAGACAGTTACTTTCAGCAACTCTTGCTTCATGTAATGAATGCTTGTTTAAGCCAAGGAGTGTTTCCAGAAGTACTAAAAAAAGGACGCGTAATTCCTCTTTTTAAAAAAGGATCTAAAGATGACATGAACAATTACAGGCCAATCTGTGTTCTTCCATGTATATCAAAAATTTTGGAGTGTGTAATAAAAAATAGACTTGCTAGCTATTTTGAGACTGAAAATATTTATAGTACAGTGCAATATGGATTTAGGAAGGGTAGGTCAACTACAGATGCAATATCCAATGTGGTTAACTTTGCTTTAGAAGCTTTGGATGGTTTGCAGAAATGCACGAGCATATTTTGCGATCTTTCAAAGGCCTTTGATT
>NW_020653726.1:1193555-1273061 GCF_003589595.1 Hyposmocoma kahamanoa | reverse complement strand
ATAAAGAAAAAACAACTGTTATGAAATATTGCTCGGGAAAACAACGTACGCTAGATTTTAGATCAAATACAAAATTTTTAGGCTATGCTATTGATAATACTTTGAGTCATCAAACTCATATCAATAATGTTTGTAATAAAATAGCAGGTGGAAATTATGCACTTCTTAAATTAAAGCCATTAATCGATAAAAATACATTGTTGACTGTGTATTATGCGTACATTCACTCGATAATAAATTACGCTGTGACAATTTGGGGCAACGGCGCCGATGTAAAACGCGTTCTGGTGCTACAGAAACGATCGATAAGAATAATCAGTGGTATCCAAAGAAGAATATCCGCAAAAATCTTTTTTGTTAAATTGGGGGTCATGACAGTAATATCATTGTTTATTTTTAATTCCTTGAAGGAAGTACATAAAAAGAAGAATAACTTGAAAAGAACCAGAGACGTACACCCTTACAATACTAGAAACAAAAACAAACTGATAGTACCAAAAACGAGATTGAAAAGAACTGCTAAGCAAGGTTACTGTCTAAAGATAAAATTGTACAATGAACTACCACCGACTATATCCGAATTGCCCGAATTAGAATTCAAAACAAAGATAAAAAAATTTTTAATTGAAAATCCATTCTATAAAGTTGACGAATATTTTGACCTTATGCATTCAAAAAAATGCTCATTATTTTATAACATTTAATGTATCTATTAATGATTTATTACTTATGCGATTTATATCATAACAATATATTATTATTAAATAATATTTAATTTATGTGTATATTGTGCAAATCTTTGAATTTAGTTCTAGTAGTGTGTTGAGAGTGTGCATTAGTTATAGGTAATATTAAATGTTAGTAGTAAATGACTTTGATAAGAATTTTGTACTATTGACGTGCTAAATGTTACGAGCTTTGTGACGTGGCAAATAAAGAATTTGAATTTGAATTTGAATTTGTAGCTCTGTCTCACAACGATTCATTTTAGGTCCTAAACTGAATTGTAATAAGAGTTCATGGTAAGGCCTCTGGACAAACGTTACGATTGTAGTGAATACTGTCTAGGGAAGCAGACTTAACGCTCAACGCCAGTCTATACCGAACATTTCTTAAACTTAAAAGGCAAGAGCTATATATGCACTCTAATTACCTAACAGGTAGTAAACACTTTTATAATTTAGATAAGAGTGTGCATGGAGGGGGAGGACACGCCCGCGCATATCCTAGCACAATGTTCTGACAGGACAAACGTGCCGAGGTCGCTCCCCGAAGTCTTAAGCAGACCCAGGACAATACCGAAATTTCTGTAGGGCTAAGGGCGCATTCCCATTATATCGTGACGACAGATAATCGTACAGTTCAAAGTGTCGTGGCGTGTACATATATTTAAATGATGTTGTTTACATATAGTAACAACATGATTAACTGTCGTTCACGGCTTTTTTGACATTACGACGACAGACTGTCAAGACAACGGGAAGTGCTATAAATAGACCGTTACGATAGAAACGTAACGACAGATAATCGCAGCTACTAGTTTTATTTAGTATGCACGTGTTCTGCTCCCTACTCACCCCTCTCGTCTCCCGCGCCTTCAGCTGCGCGTGGAACGATTCTGTTGTGCAAACGACAAAGCGGTTGCCGTGAACCGATAAATTGTCGTCACGATCCAATAGGAACGGTTACCTATCAGAAGTCCGAAATGACATTTTCCAGAAAAAACGTCGAAATTTCATAACCTCGAAAATAATTTTGAGAGGAAAATGTTTTTTCTTTTAAACCTGACTTAACCTAACCTATCCTGCTAGTGTCGTCTAACGATAAATAAAACGTTACGACTTAATGGGAACACGTCCTAACGCGAGAGGACAAAACCGCGAGACACAGCTATTCACGCACAGAGATCTCGCGCTTTATGGCGTTCTCGCGCATGTCGCGCCTTGTCGTGTTAATCCTACTGAAGGATCTTAAGTGGCACGAGAGGACCCAACACGCGAAATAGGCGCTAGACGTCGAATTGCGTACGCATGACAAACAATAAATAATACGTAATAAATAAAATAAAACAAAAGAATGTAAAACAAAGCTGATTTTGATTTAACAAATTTATGAATGAATCCTGTAGCATTGTCAATGCTCACTTTCGTCATAACGATGCAATGAACTCTTTGTGTCATTTTTAAGCTCCGTTATTTGGATACTTTATTTATTTTATGTATTCATTTATACATTCCACTGCTAGGCGGAATTTTATGTGTTATACTCCAATCACAACATAGCGGTAAAGTTTTCTTTAGATCCCTCAAGTTAGCTCATCTAAAATACACTTTCTAACTAAATGAGATCAACTTTCCACCAATATACATTATAACTTAAGCAGAGTTATGAAAACTAAGCCACGCTTTATCGCAAATAGGTAAACTTTATCCGAAAACATCGTCAAACTAAGTAATACCTGTACAGGATCGACTTGCATAAAAACTTGGCTAAATCAAAAGTTAGATTAAATATCAAAGTTAATATTGTAATTCGTATTTGATATTTTACTTAAACTACACAAAACTAAGATTTAATAGATAATTTTCTGCGATGGGAATTTCTAAAGGTTAGATTTTTAGGAGTCAAGATAACAGTAACAGAACGTACTGTCAGTCGCAATCAAAGCATATAACTGTTATATTTTTTTAAATGCTAAATTGAATGCTATGTTAATAACGTAAAGTACAGTTTTCAACATTGAACTTTGGCAGTTTGTACAACATTATATGGTTGACCTACTGAAGATTACAATACGTGTTGCTTTTTTCTTATTTAAAAGCTTGGCTCTTGCCGGTAGAGTAATCGGCAACCATTTGTTTTAACGTCCTAACTTTAGTTCCTGATATACGACATTAATTCAACTCTAGCATACACTCCAGTGTATGTGATTAAAAAAATACGAAAACTTTCAGTCGTCGACACAGTTACATTGGTTTACTTTAGCTACTTTCACAGTTTAATGACATACGGCATTTTGGTTTGGGGTAATGCCGCCGATATTAATAGAATCTTTGTCCTGCAGAAATGTGCGGTTAGAGCAATTTACAATCAGGGCCCCAGAGTGTCTTTGAGAGATGAGTTTAAAGAGATTAACATTCTTACACTAACGTCACACTATACTTGTTTGATACTATATTTACGATAATTTTTTTACAAAGAATAGTGACAGACATAACATTAATACGAGGAATAAAAATAAATTAGTCGTTCTTGACAGTCGTCTCCATAAAGTCTCAAATATATTTAAGGGGCAATTTTATAGATTTAGTACACATCCGTCAGATTCCTTTCGTCAGATCTTTTCTTTATTCCGTATAGGTCAGAAATTTGTTAGTGGTGATGAAACAGTAATTATCGTGATTCCTTGTCCCTCAGATTCCGCTTTCGTCAGAAATAGTTTTTTTTATGAACACTTTCGTCAAATTCCGCTTTTGTCATAATTTGTCAGTTCTTTTTTGTGAGAGTCAGAATTGCGGGTGTATCCTAACGAATCCTGACAGAAGTGGTATCAAAATTTAGTATTTCTTTGTTCTATTTAGTACCTGTGTTTAAAAAATTTGTACCTCCAACAAAACAAAGTTATATCAATATTAAAGGTACACCCGCCATATTGACGATTTAATACACATCCAGTCAGAATAGCGGGTGTATCTCAAATTACCCGTTTCTATTTCATCATCATCTAACTTAAGAGTTATACTCCTGTCAGTGGAGCATCTTCCAATGATCTCTCCTATAAGCCAACTCCTTGACCTTGATCCGACACTGGCCTTTTTCTTTAATTGGTCTATGTAGCTGCGCTTAGATGGACCTCTTCCCCTTTTCTCTTCGGTTTTCCATTTAAAGAAACTGTCGTGTCGTATCAAATGTTCAATAATTTTCCCGTGTCTATTCTCTATAGTATCCAAGATCGTTCTCTTTTTTACGTTTACCATTCTCAATACTTCCTCATTTGTTTTCTTTTCCATCCAACTATGTCCTATGTGAAACATGGACACTGACAAAAAGAGATAGGGAAAGATTAGAAGCTTTTGAGATGTGATAACAGTGAAAGAAAATCAGGAAATGGCATTGTAAGGGCCACTTCAATTTAATCATAGATAAAAATAAATAATATTAAGTGGCCAGTAACTTATTCAAAAAGGTATATTATATATTAAGGAGATAAATTTCTGACCTATACGGAAAAAAGAAATGATCCAACGAAAGAGGAATCTGACGGATGTGTACTAAATCCATACGACAAAAGCGGAATTTGACGAAAGTGTCGTTATTGGTTGTCCACATTCGTCATTCCTGACGAACCTGAACTGAAAAAATCATGAAAAAAACAACTTCTGACGAAACTGGAATATAACGGACGTGTACTAAATCATTTTATACGCTTCTATAATAAGATTCCGATTGATATTCGAACTTCGACATTTACGAGGTTTAAAACTGTAATGAAACAAAAACTTTGTACTAAAGGTTATTTATACATCTTTTGCGTATTTGGATGACAAAAATCCGTGGTGACCCATTTAGCTCTTGCAGGTAATCTCTATCTAAAATATTTAAATTAAATATTGTAATGATAATTGTATTCAAATGTATATTTACAAGGAGCAACTCCTAGAGTTTCTAGCTCATTCTTCCCAGGGAAATCTGCCTTACCAAAGAGCAGTAGAGTTTAATTAGTACGACGATTTAAAGTGTAATTTGCTAACTTTGGAAATAAAGATTACTTGACTTTGATTTAGACTTTAACTATGTCTAGATCTTCTCCTACCTCTATTTCCTTCGATCTTTCCTTCTATAATGCTTCTAAGAAAACTGTCATGATATAGTAGATGCTCACATAATGTTTCCCCGACGGTTTTCTGTATCTTTAATAAGTTTCTCTTTGCCTGCACTATTTTAGACATAGACTATTCTAGGTAGACCTCGGCGATTATAGCTCGATCAGATTGGGGATACAAAAAAAGCCAGGTTAAAAATACCAAGAGTAAACGGGCATATATGAATAGACTGATAGAAGTGGAGGATACGAAGGGAGGTTTGCCAGGAGCGTAACACGTGGAGGTCCACCATGATCTCTGCTTACCGCGGTGAGATACAGGCGTGATGATATGTATGTATTGTGCAACACCTTTACATTAGCTTATCTTTCTGTCGAATATACAATACGTATAGTCAACCTAACACGTCGCTTAAAGGTGTCTGCAGACCGAACCCGCGGATCCGGCGACACTCGACCCAGTGGTGACGGATTGGTGTCGGTGGCCTTATTTCTAATCTAATACTATGACATGATTCTAGAAACTACGCCATCCGGGTCGGCGGGTTCGGTTTGTAGGCCTCTTAAACAATTACAGATTTCATAACTATGTTATAAAAAAGTTAAACTAAATGTGTAAAAACCAAGAATAGTACGTTATAGCATTTTATGCAATCATTGCATAAGGAGGATCTTTGGCTTTGCCGAGTGGGCCAAGTACTAGGTACGAGATTTTAAGACCTAATTATGTAATGATTGCATGCAATACTTTTTATATAATAAAATAATGAAACACAACTAATATTTAATATATATTTTGTTCACAATCCACGACAACAAAGTAAAAAAAACGCTACAAAACAAAAACCAAAGAGAATAGAATATCCGTTATTGGCCAAGTACTGCTTCTAACCAATCAGGAGGCAATAGAGCATTTGAGTATAGCGTATTTGATATTTTATATTGTTTTTAAATAGTTATTTTTTGCCAAACGGTTACTCCTTTGTACCCGCTATATAACATTTTGGGATATTATTTAATAAAATAATTTTAATAATTATTCTAATATACAACAATAACAATAATAACACAGTAACGCGTTTATGGAGACTCTTTTAGTTAGCAAAGATAGCGATTAATAAAATGCCTTTGTGGTATGAAATTACAATTGACAGATTAAAGTTCAAACTGCTTCTATGGCCGAACGGTTACTGCCACGCAGAGGTCCCAAGTTCGATTCCCGGGCCGGGAGAAATATTTACATGGCCTACACCTATTTCTCCCGTGAGTTTGGGTGTAATTTGTGGTTGTCTATGAGTGCATCCATGGCACCCGCGACTCAGGGCTACGGTAGTGCGTGCCTGTGTTGAGTGTGTACGTTATAATTATTAGTGCAGGTGCAGCATAAATAATATATTAATTTTTATTGTGAGTTGTATCGGTTCAAATACATTTCTCATTATCGAAGTACTGTAATGGGAATTTGGAGATGTTCAGCGACGAGTTAACTGTGATTTATATTTTCTTAAGTCATAAATACTGCGACCCTAATACCGTAATTAATAAAAAGCAAGTGGTCTACAGAGCAAGATGTGATTAAAATTTTAAAATTCATTTATGGTTAAAATCGTACTTAAGATTCAAGGTGGCGCGTTACTAAATTTTCTTTCTGAATAGTACGAAGGAATAGGAAAAGGAGGTACGGAGAAGGGAGGGCAGAAACAGGCTCTGGTCAGGGTATACTTTCGTTAAGTACTTGTTACTCATTTTTAGACTCCCTGTAGATTACTGCTTTTTAACTTGACTGAATGGTGTCTCTCAAAATTGACTTAGTATTGAATTTTTAGTTGACTGAAATTACGACTATTTAAGTTAACTGTAAATTATAACTACTTAAGTTGAATGCATATTACAACCATTTATGTTGACTACAAATCATAAGTACTTAAATTGAATGCATATTGCGACTATTTAAGTGTAAATTATGACTACCTAAGTAGAATGCACATTACGTCTATTTAAGTTGACTGTGAATTATAACTACTTAAATTGAATGTGTTATTACGAGTTTTTAAGTTGACTGTAAATTATAACTTTTTAAGTGTAAATTATGGCTTTTAAAGTGTAAATTGTGACTTTGTGATTGTAAATTTTATTCAGGCAGTAACAAAGTTTTTAACACTAATTTCAAACATTTTCTTTAAAAAACCCGTCGCCTAAAATGGGATAAGCTTACTGGTATAGGCTACAAAAGCAAGATAATTAAATAAAAACCGGGAAACACTACAAACGGCACGAGTATTTAAACCACAACGATACAGTTAACAAAATATTCTGAAATTTTTTACAGTGCCTATTTTGAAACTGGCTTCGAGCCAGCATCGTACTGTGTACCATCATGAATTTTATATTAAGTGACATTATGGCATATCCGGTTCTGGCAGCAGTGATGCTTACCATGATATCAATTTCATTGCTCTCCAGATGAGGTTTATATGAATATATACGTCAACAAAAAAATATTACAGCGGGATAATACTTTATAAAAAAAATACTCTTCTTCTTAACATAAAACACATTTTCACAAATGTACTGCTATCATCATCATAATCAACCCATTTATACGTCCCACTGCTGGGCACAGGTCTCCTTTCAGACGTGGGTTTAGGCCATAGTCCGCCACCCTGCGGAATGCGGTTTGGGGACTTCACACCTTCACCGAAAAGCTCACGATAAATTTCAAATAAAATTTCGCACATAAATTCCGAGAAACTCAGAGGTGCGAGTCCGGATTCGAACCCAAGACCCTCTGCTTGAGAGGCAGTAGGTCAAACCATTATGCTACCACGGCTTTAGTATTGTGGTGCTAGTGTAAGAATGTTAATATCTTGAAACTTATCCAATACATGCCTCCATAACCAATTTAATAAGGCAAGCCCTTCATGTGGGCTTTATTATAGGAATCTTCGCCACTGCTAGTAAGACTATGGCTTATCTTTTCCAATAAGTGCGCAGCTTGATGAGACTGGAATTGATAGTAACTTTATACTTTATTTGCAGTATTACTTTGTTAGTAACAGTAGCTTTCGTAAACGGGTTCGTCCAGGGAATGACTATGCCACATTGTCTATGTCTACCGCGAAGCAGCAATATGGACGTTGCTGCGTTTTAGTTTTGAAGGGTAGGGGTGGTGGCGAAATCACTGGCACATGGGAGTTATATCTCATGATGACGGGACAGTGGCAGCGCTCTTCACATGTTAGTGATATGAAGCGCAGAGTGGAACTGCAACTGTTATGAATAGACGTGTCGCTTATCACCAGGCGCTCGACCCGTTCCGTCATTTGGTATCATTAAATTATAAAAAAAAAAAATATTATTATATGTATTATGTTATATCATATTCAACTCAATGACATTTACGATAAGAGCGGTCCAAAATCTGAACTTTCAAAGTACGAAATATAGTATTCAAATATCAAACACGAGGATAATCATCTTAAAATAATTTTAATTTAGCCTTTCTAATTGAGAAAATAAATTTCTTAGAGCTCGGGTTGGTATGGCAACTGTTATGGACAGACATGTCGCTTACCACCAGGCGCTCGACTCGTTCGTCCTGTCACTTAGTATCATATATAAAATTACATTTTGTGTTCTCTATTTACTTGGCAACAAATTATTTAGCATTACATTCATTTATTCCACTTACATTTACACTTAAATCCTTGGAAGCTTAAACAAAATTTATTTCAATAAACAAAAAGCAGTCAAATACTTGAATAGCAGGTATTTGAACACCTCAAGTGGGTATCAAAATTACTTAGTGAAGTTGGAAAAGTTGAGTGTATTTTAATTAGGAGAAGACGCGAATACATTGACGGCAGATGTAAAGGGTGGGCTTTGTTTTGACGCGCCTCGCTGTGTTGGGCCATGAAAATTCATGTGAAGCTCGAATTCAATTTAATGAAAAACATTAAATTTAATATAATAAGTTTATACCGAAATTTCAGTTGTCAGATGTCTTAAACAGAATAGGCGTTGCCAATTATTCTACATAACAAGAGATGGCAGAGTCAAGCAGCTAAATGAAAAAAATATTTTTAACCGACTTTGATAAAAGGAGCAGGAACTTAATTCGACTGCATGTTTTTTTTATGTATGTATGTCATGTGCATCGATTTTGATGTTTGTATTTAGTTTTTTCTTGTAAAATCAAGTGCGAGACGAACAACTCGTGCCCCTGATGGTAAGCTACACGTCTGTGCATAACAGTTGCAGTGCCACTCGGCTCTTTAAATAGCAAAGATCTGAGGCGCACTGCCACTGCGCACATCACCCCGAGACTTAAGTTGACAAGTCCCATATATCTATAATTTCACCAGCACCGTTACCCTTCAATACGGGAGCACAGTAATGCTGACAATACTGCTTGACGGCAGAAGTTAATAAGGTGGTAGTACAGTCATATACACAGGATACCTGACCCCCCAAGCCGACTTTGTCGACCTTTTGGTTCTGAGCACAAAAATGTGGGGGAAATTTTTAAACAAACTTAATCTTTAACCTGTGAGCCGTAATATTTATTTTAGTATGACAGCCTGGTCGTCTCATTAGCGAATAACACTGTAGAAAGTTTTTAAGCCAATTTGATTTTTAACGTAAAGTTCTTACTTAAATACAGAATACAAATTTCATCCAGCTATAGTAAGGACGTCGCGGCCTGGCGGCATAAGGATTGCTTTACAAGTTGAGACAAGCACAATATTATAGGAAATGAAACTATTATTCCGGATTTAAATCGCGTATATTTGTTTTTTCAAACAAACCGACGTTTCGGGCCCTTTACAGGTCCCATGGTCACGGTTGACTGAGGTGGTACAGTCTTCAACCAGTTATGTCTAATAATGGTGCAAACCACCTTATTTTTTCACTATAGTTACAATAGTTATTAATTAAATACCTTATTTTTAATTTTACAAAGAAAACATTCCAATTTACGCTATATTAAGTTTTACAAATTATTTTATTGAATGAATTTTTATTAAGTTCAATTTATTTTTATTAATAGAAATTAGAATAAACTAAAACATATTAATTAGTACTGCAGTCTTATGTCTGTTTGGGATTTTTCATTAGAGGAAATACTGGATCCCAAACTGGTGGTACGGAGAAACCATCTTCCCTGTTGAAATTAGGATATTTTTTAATTTCAATGGCCTCTCGCAGCATCCTGGGTAAATAACGGACTTCTTTTGCAAGGACAAGCATAATATTATTTATATTATAAAATATTGTATTTTTTTATTTTTAACCTCTGGACAGGTGTAAGGAATGTCTAAGAATGTTAGATTCTCAAAGTGAACCATCTCCCACAAACATTAGGTGACTGAAATAAAAGTAACCTTCTTGAGTAATTCAACAAATATTTTATTCTTCTATATTATAATTAGTAAACATTTGATTGTAAAAATTTAAAATACCTACAGCCTGTATTAGTAACTACTGTATTTTTTAAACTCACAATTATATCGATATTGACGAAACGTTAGAAAACTAATTTTATTACTTAAGGTAGATGTAGCTAGTGTCCATACATCAATCACATACAATCTTAAAGAATCATTCAATTAATGGAATACCTTACGCATTCATATTTGAAGATTTCAGCTTGTTAACTCACCACCGTTTCCAATAATATTCATTTGAATAACATGTTGAAATCTTATTTGAAACATGTAATCTTTTATGCAAATATGAATTCAAACGAAGTATAGTTTTACAGGCTGCATTTTTACAAAATTAGAACCTTATGCAGTCCAGTGAATAGACATGTTACAAAAATAACAACAACATCACTCACACTTTACATTATTTTTGCCTAGCGATGACTTTAACAATAATATTTACTATTAAAAACTACACAATTACCACCTCAATATCGCAAAGGAAAACCTTCAAAACAGATCACGTGCTGTTAACGGTCTTTCATACCTGTGACCAGCATGAATCCCACATGGACACCACAAGGTCCTTCTTCCTGGTCCTTATTCCATAAATTTGAGCAGTTGATTTTGTAGTGGCAAAGGGATCTTCAATAAGGCGACTGACGAAATCTGGGTGACGACTAGATGCAGAAGTAAATATTACCGGTGCTGGCCCCGGATTAAGTTGCACATTTCCAGTCGCTCTGTGGCGATTGATCTATAGCTTGAGAGTGTTTCTCTATGAACAAGTAATTTATAATACTTTATAATAGGCTCTCATAATTGTAGTTTCGAATTTCACCTAATGTTAGACTTTAATGATACGTTAAACATGTTTTATAACACCCGTGAGATAATGAAGGATGCCTGCAGTACTGTGAAAAATATAATGAGTCTGTTTACCGCTATATGAAGTCGCCTTGCAATTTCTTTGATTGGCACATCTTGTTCATACAGAACAATAATTTCTAATTTTAATAATTCTGTTAAGTGGGCAAATTAAAACAAGAAGAAAGTATTCACTTAGAAAGTAATTAAAACTGAATAGATAAGTGTAGAAGACACGATCGTATGCAAACTGCAGAGCGATTTCGTGATTTGTTAATGCATCCATACCCACCCTACACTTTATTAATAATATCTACCCACCCACCTTAGGCAATTGCTAGTGAGCAGATTGTGATTTGTCACTTGATTAACATTAAAAAGTGAAACAATGCTGTTAAAAATATAAAACAAAAATAGTGCTCGTGGAATCGAACCACGGATATTGTAACTAGCAGTCCATACAACAAGCCGCTCGACCAATTTACTTGCATGGTAAATGACGAAATTTAGGATTAGTTTTACAAATATGTTGATCATCTTCAAGCAACACTCCACTGTATTGCTTATGAAATAAAATATGAAATTGCTTTAATTTTGTCTTTATTCAAGACCTAAGATGGCTCTCAGAACCAAAGGTCGGTTTGGGCATATTAGGGGGTCAGGTATCTCATGTATATGACTGTACTTCCCTGAACGAACTCTTTCACAAGGAGCTCGCATGGCCACTTGGTGGATGCCGGAGAACAGCCAGCGATGTCGAAGCAGAATAAGAAGGAGATGGCGGGGTGAATTGTATTTATATATTCGTTCATTTACATTGTAAACTTATACCTAAATAGCCAATACGCTGACATGTCATAAACAGATAATTATAAATATATTTAATTATGGTATTACTAAAAATTTACAACTCTCCCCAGATATGTAGGCGCGTTTACGGCATGTACCGTACGAGCGACGGGCTTGCGTAAGAGTCGATGCCGGCGGCGCGGGGCCACCGCACCCTCATCACCCCAAGGTATACGCGTGGGCTCCAGCAGGTCAATCTTAGACATTATGTCAATATCCAACTTATGATGGAACACGGATAAATATTGAGCCAGAAGAAGCATATTCGCCTACGAGACAAAGTGTCGAGGTCTGCCGAGCCCGTAACAAACTGCGAAGGATACAATATGGGTAATACCCGCACTGCAGTATACAGAGCCAACGTGCAAATGTTCGCTGAATTTGTTCAATCGTAATAGAGTATTTGTATTTACAAGGGTCCCAAATTATAGCTGCGAATTCTAGTTTTCTACGTACGTAGGCATTATACAACACCTTCGCCACAGCCACGTCATTGAACTCATAGGATGTCCGTAAAATAAAGCCTAATATCTTACTCCTGTTTGCAGGTTGCTGTTACATGGTTATGAAAGTCTAATTTACTATTGAGTTCCTAGGTTTTCGCGATTGTTACACACGGAAACTTGTCAGGAAATGAAACTATTTTTCCGGATTTAAATCACGTATATTTGTTTTTCAAACATACCTACTATTCGGGCCCTTTACAGGTCCCATGGTCAGTTGACTAAAGTGGTACAGTCTTCAACCAGTTATGTCTAAGATTAATGCAAACCACCCTATTTTTTCACTATAGTCACAATAGTTATTAATTAAATACCTTATTTTTAATTTTACAAAGAAAACATTCCAATTTACGCTACATTAAATTTTACAAATTATTTTATTGAATGAATTTTTATTAAGTTCAATTTATTGTTAATTAATAATAGAAATTAGAATAAACTTAAACATATTAATTAGTACTGCAGGCTTAGTACAGACAGACGTATCTGTTTAGGATATTTCATTAGAGGAAATACTGGATCGCAAAATGATGGTACTGGTGGTGGTGATAACGGACTTCTTTTGCAAAGACCTGGGATTTGTCAAACTTCATTGAATGTGTAGGTTTATCCATGACATGCTCGCAGACTGCAGACTTGTTTACGCGACGGTGTTTGACATCAGCTATATGTTCTTTGACGCGGGTACAAATACTTCGGTTCGTTTGTATAATGGTTTGTTTGGAAAAACAAATCTACGCGATTTAAATCCGGAAAAATAGTATCATTTCTGATTTACTATCTACTGTTACTCCTAAGTCACAAATGTCAAAAACTCTATACAAGCGTCAAATAATTTATAGTTTGTTAGTCTTGGGCAACGTGTACGGGTGTAAGTAATGACAGCGCATTTTGATCTGTTAAATGGCATACGATTAGCTAAACTCCACTCCGACACAGCATCAATGTCAGCTTGCAAGGCAGCTGTATCTGCGATATCTTTCACACCTAGGAATAGCTTAACGTCTTCAGCAAAAAGAAGACATTGAGCAGTACGGATAGTTTGAGACTTAGACGCACATATAACAGAATGACCTAACAGTGTGTCAAACAGCGAACTGTTGAAATCGAGAGAAGAGGCTTTTGGTCAATAGTGGACACAGGCTAATTAAAAAATAAGTTGATGTCGGAAGATGTAAAGAGAATGATATGGTTGAAAAAAACGATTCCAGAAATTAAAAAGAAACAAATGAACATGAATTGACGTATGTGCTTTAGTTAGTTGATGTATTGATTTAAATGAATGACATATTGGTGTTTTACTAGTGTGCTTTAGCCTGTTAACCCCAGAATAATTGTCTAGATAAAAAATTGGATGGCTTCTCGTTAGACGATAAGATAGCGACAATGACACGGAAATTAATGTAGATATTTGGTAGTACTTATAAAACATAGCAGAATATTATTATTATTATTACAAAGATCGAACACTAAGAAAAATTTCCTTCAATCTAGGGAGAGTTAGGGCTGTAGTTCTCACGAGGGCCCTATATTGGGGGCTCCCTTCAGATACGTCATTAAATTACAGATGGTTGGCAGGTTACCTCATAATGTTTTTATTTGCCGAAAAGCTCATGGTAAATATTAAATAGAAAACCACCGTGAGACTCAGACATATTAACTAAAAAATAACGGTTAACTCACGTATTAAGTCGATTTTTTGCTGGCATGTTTCGAACCAATTCGTGGTCCTTCATCATGAGATTCCGCGGCGGTGACTCGACGGAAACTGTGCGCCAAAGCCCTGGCAGCCCGATCACTCAGTACGGCAGCGGGCGCAGGCGACGTCGGCGAGAATCTACCCTCGTTTGCTTCATTTTATTAAAGTCATATGCAGGATTGCACACTACACTAACAACGTCACTTTCTTTATAGTCTCTTTTCTACTTTTTGTTCTTTTTTTTTATAGTCTCGTCTACACTAACCACTGACGTAGTACCTAACACTCTTTTCCAGTCGGGTGGTACCGACCATCCACTATCACGATTGATGGTAAATAATTTCTCAAAATAATTTTTAGTGGTAGTAGAGCTCCTTGTGAAAGAATTTATCCTGAAAAGTGCTGGCACTTGTTTCTGCCGCCAAGCAGTGGGTAATACGAACATTACTACGTACCGGTTTTGGGGGATAAGGGTGTTGGTGAAATTACCTAAAGGTGATGGGCGGAGTGGCAGTGTCCCCGAAATCTTTAAATAATAAACATTGACTTACAATTATATGGACGTCGGGTCCGCGCTAAAAAGTGTCCGCACTTGTAAGGCGCTAAAATCGTATACAGAGCGCGACACTCCGCTTTAGTCTTCATTTGTTCTACGAACAGCGCGATACTGCGATGACATAACAATTTAAATTTCGAATAGGTTGACTTGGGACATTTTTTTCGTGGTTTTTGTATTAGACCCGTCTCGTCCATTTATTTGTAAGTCAATGATAATAAAGCTCTAAGTGGAACGCATCTGTTATAGACAAGCGTGTTGTTTAAGCACGAGGCCCATGATTTATCCGTCCCGTCACTTGTTAACACAATAGAAATAATAATAAATAAATTTCGCATGTAAATTCCAAACTAAGAGTTGCTAGCCCGGATTCGAACTCACGCCTTCTGTTTGAGTGGCGGTAGGTCAAACCATAAGGCTACCATGGCTACTATTATAAGTTCAGATTAAATAAACGGCGAATCTGTTACCTTTTTATTGAAATTATGAGTACGAACACCGGCGCAAGTCAGCATCTGTGATTTTTAGAACTCATTTGAGAAATACGCTAATTAACAGAAACTCATCTGTCGGAGGTGACCGGAGTCTAGCAAAGGAACCTCTAATAAAGCAAAAAAAAAATATTAAACGAGACAGGGGGGTTTCTCTAGTTTTATGCATATGTCGCTTATACAGTGTTGAAATTTTTCAATAAAGAAAGAACCGCATACGACAGTCGTTTCTCACCTGAAATCTACATCTTTAACATAAATTCGATAAACGTCTGGCAACTATCCAGTTTCAACCTGTATCTGTCAACATTTCAGCTAGAATTATTGAACTATTGCCATCTTTTTGTTTTCGCATTTTGAAATGCATGAAAGAAACATAATTCTGATGATATTATATCTGTGCTTTTCTTGTCCATTATATCAAACGCGAAAGAAAGAGATACAAATATAGAGCATTAGTGACAATAATCTCTGGAAAATGTCAATTCAAAATATGAAGAAATTTATAACGTAAGTTTCGCATTGCAGTTTTTCTTGAAGTTCGTGATATATTTCTTTAAAGCATGCTGCAGCGGCGAGCGTTAAACATGAATAATGTTGCTACCGTATTGTGGGGAAATGTAGCGAAATAATGTCTGTTAAAATATGGAGAGAACATTTCGTTTCGGTCGTTATCGGGGAAAATGCCACGCGGGATACTTAGTTGTACATACCGACGAGTTCATCAAACTAACAATTTGAACTTTCTAAGTTAGATAGGCGTGTCACCTGCAAATAGGGTCAAAGCTCGTCACTTCTAACTTTTAAAAGATTACTCATGGCGTATTTATTTAGTATTCTTTTCGTAGCAGTAGAGTTCCTGGTAAAAGATTACTTTTTTATAATATCAAGTGACGGGACGAATAAGTCATGCACCTGATGGTAAGCTACACGCCTGTCCATAACAGTTGCAGTGGCACTCAGAACTTTAAATCGCAAAGATTTGAGTGAAACTGCCACACTGCGCCCGTCACCCTTAAGGTAAGTAAGATAGGTAAAGTGGCAGTACTTCCCTGGACCAACTGTTTCACAAGGAGCTCTTCTGCTACTAACCAGGATAGGTTCGTCCAGGCAAGTACTGCCACCTAATTATTTCTGGTGGCAAACAGAAATATGAGCATCATTGCGGTCTGGTTTTCTTTTTATCGTTTCGATAGCATACACTATAATGCTTGCCGTCGTGGTGAAAGGGTCAGCCAATGTACAGAAAAGGAATGGTATCTACGTCGTGCGGGGAGACTCCTTTCGTGTACCCCCCGTTCCGGTTGTTAAGGGCAATGGTAATTTACAGGTACATGGGACTTGTCAACTTCTGTCTCAGGGTGACGGGCGCAGTGGCAGTGTACCTCAGATCTCTGAGTGGTACTGCAACTACCAGGAGCATGACTTGCTCGTCCCGTCACTTGATATCATAAAAAAATCAGTAATCTCCAGCGTAGCTACTGGTGTCGGGGATGTAGGCATTTTATTGCAGCTCACTCTAATTAAACTAATTAAATAATCTAATAAAATTCGTTTCGTGACAGTCCATTGGTAGCATCATTCAAACGCAAAATAAAAGAGCACTTCCTGTTAAACTCGAAAGTTAATCGGTAACATAATATAAAGTAATAATTTGTTTTGATTAGTAATATATATTGTGTACGTATGTATTTATGTAAAGTTTATGTAGGTTTATTATCTCAGCCATATTTATATTGTCGTCATTGATAATTATATTTACATTTCAATTTTAACAAACGTATTGTACAATATTGACCCACAGACTTAGTTTATTCAGCGCTGCTAAGATTGGCTGGAAGAGATCTCTACTAGAGATAAGCTCACCTTTGTATATGTCCTTTGTAACTTATAATTTTCAATGTCATTTATTTGTGCAATAAAGAATTATTAAATATCGGAATCTAATTATTACAATTGTAGTATTTACTATTACACACTAAAAAATACTTTTACTTACAATGTGTAGCAATTGCTAAACCCTTACTAACAACTCGAAACAATTCCAATAGTCTTAATACCTAAAAAAGTTACATAAAGTTCAATTTCAAGCTCTGTTTAATATCCATTACGGAAAATTGAATTAACTTTTCATAAAACGTTCACTTATTCGAACATCGACCTCTTAATAGCCATCGGGATCTTTTTTACAAAAGCCAAGAACACTTTGTCTGGAATCCATATTCATAAGATCATCTCTCCGGTAATATGCATTTTATTCAATTAATTCTCGATATCAGACTCTATCCGATCTTGACTCGTCGTTTTATAAAATGAGTTTTTCAGTGCTAGCTAATAAGGAAATTATGAATAGATTTTTCAATGGACGGAATAACGATTTTAGTGCGAATTAAAAGGGAAGTTTTGAAAGTAAAAATTGAAAAGAAAACTTAGTGTATTTACATATTATAAGATGAGAAAGTTTCAGTAATATAAAACACGTATATTATGCAATAGGTTTAGTTTGATCAGATCATAACTGATTAAACTCTACTGCTCATTCGCAGGCAAATTTCCGGATAAGAATGAGCAAGATAAACTCGGGTTGCTCTTTGTAAATATATATTTGAATACATTTATCTTTACCATATGTAATTGAAACATTTTAGATCGAGACTACCTGCACGGGCTAAACGAGTCACTACCACGGATTTTTCCAAGTACGCAGAAGCTGTATAATATAACCTGTAGTACAAAGTTTCTGTTTCACTATAGTTTTAAATCTCATAAATGGCTAATTTTGAATATCAATCGGGATCTTATTATAAAATCTTATTATATACATCTTAGATCGAGACTACCTGTAAGGGCTAAACGAGTCACTACCACGGATTTTTCCAAGTACGCACGAGCTGTATAATATAACCTGTAGTACAAAGTTTCTGTTTCAATAGAGTTTTAAATCTCATAAATGGCTAATTTTGTATATCAATCGGGATCTTATTATAAAACCGTATACATTGCCGCTTTTAAATGAATTTGAGACTGTTAACACGGCTGTCAAGAACAGCTAGTTTATTTTTGTTCCTCGTATTATGTTACGTCTGTCACTATTTTTCATAAAAAGTAATATTTTTCTTAACATTTATAACATTTTCATAACTGCAATGTTACGTTAGGGTGAGAAATTTAATCTCTTTGAACTTATCTCAAAGACACTCTGGGGCCCAGATTATAAATTGCCCTAACCGCACGTTTCTACAGGTCAATGATTCTACTCATATCGGCGTTACGCATTACCCTAAAGCAAGTTTTAGGGGAGTTATAAGTTTGACCCCTTTATCGGTGTGCCAGCATATCTGTCTTTGTTTTTTTATATAAACTAGGAAGCAAACGAGCGGACGAGCAACTTGATGGTATTCATTGTCACGCTTGGACATATGCACAATTAGATGAGCTGCCTATGCATTGCCAGCCTTAGAGAGCCCAGTTGACATTTTGCGAAGTGGACGTTTTTCGTCCGGTAGACATTTTGCGAAGTGGATATTCTGAGCCTTTTTGAAGAAATCCACCACGTCACTAGTTCTAAACGTTCCTCCGTACACAGAGAGTCAACGTCTCTCCGTAGGCGTACACTTATTTTGAAACATCAACGTAACACGATGTTTACCCACGGTTGTGCGCTGAAGTACAGAAGACCATGATTCATTTTCAATCTACTAAACACTATGTACCTCGAAACATAAAGGTTAAATTTTAAGGGACTCCAAACTGTCTGTGACATTGTAGCTCCCTAACTGATGGACTGATCTTAAACAGGTTTATTTCCATGAAAAATATATTATTAGTACAATTCTGAGTCACATTTACTGTTTTGTGATAGTATTATTGTAGTTAGTCCAGGACACGTCATACAATTCTGCGCCATAAAATATGGTGAATTTCATTAAAACCGAGAACTCTGAATAACAGCTTAAGCTGAGATTCTTACCTCTTTATCTACATAATAGATGTAGCTGCAAACGATGTTATTTAAGACTAAATTACTATGTAAATGTAGGTTAATAAAGAGCTTATTATTTATTTATGAGACTTAATAGAAGCTCATTGTATTTTAGAATAATGAGAATTAAAGATCCGCATTTTTTTTAAAGATAAAATACAATTATACAATCTTCTCTTTCCACATTATAAATTGGTGTACTGAATTGAGCATTTATAATAATAATATGTTTTATTGAACAACATTATATTTTGACTATCATGATATTATTTTATGTCAAATATTTATTTATTTATTCATTTATTGCATCACAATTGATATACAGAAACTTATACAATTATGGACCCTGTTAGGGTGTTGCAATATATATGTAACTTTCGTTTAAATAAATTATATATTTTAAATTTCTACTTAAATTATACTCTACTAACAATTTAAAATGGCTATTACTGTATATTCATAATTAAAATATATTATCAAATTACATTTTTAATTACATTAATGTGACATTTAAACTCAATTATATTATATACTTATGTCATACGTATGTTGCCGAGAGATTGAACATTTATAAGTCTTTATCTGTTAAGAACTCTTCTACTGAGTAATAGCTTTTTGAGATCAGTAGTAACTTTAGTTTACTTTTGAACGTTTCATATTTGACTATTACTTTTATCGCATCTGGTATTTTATTGTAAATGTGTACAGCCCTGTGATAAGGACTATTTCTGCACATCATTAAATTGTATGTAGGGACTGTTAAATTGTTTTTGCGGCGTTCACTTTTGACTTGTTCAAATATTGAAATATGTTTTTTTACAAACATTGCCGTTTCAAGTATGTATAGTGACGGTAGTGTAAGTAGGTTTAGGTTGGTAAAGTGTGGTCTACAGGAGATTCTCTGTCTTAGGTTTAATAATATACGGAGGCATTTCTTCTGAATTATAAAGAGATCGTTCGCGTCAATGCTATGGCCCCACATGATTATTCCGTACCGGAGCCAAGCAATCGCATACGCGTGATAGGCACTTAGTGCGCACTCTATTGTTGTATTTGATTTTAAAATTTTTAATGCATAAATAAATTGTGATAGTTTAGATTTTACATTGCTTATATGGATTTTCCAATCTAGGTGTGTCTCGAGTGTCATTCCCAGAAGTGTATAGTGACTTACTTCCTCGATATTCTACTAGTTCGTTATTACTATTGATACAAAGACCGAAAAACACAAGGGAAAATTCGTCGGAGCGACGCCATACGATGCGTTGCGCCGGCGCGGCGTTGTGACGCTGCGTTGTATTACATACAAATCTGAACGACATGCCACATGACACAGCACAGCAAGCAACGTTAAAATCATGGCGTTACGACGACGCAACACCTGTGTGGCATCGCTCTTAGTGTCTAGACTTGTGCTGATCGGTCCTTAGAGGGAGCGATCCCAGTTAGTTCAATCGGTCAACTGAACTAGGTCGGTCTTCTAGTTCATTTAGTTCATCTAGTTCCTTGGTTAGTTAGTTCATCTTGTCCTTGCTCGGACATTGAACGAACGCTCCAAACTAGTAATTTTATTCACATGAACTACTACGGACTTCTAGTGTTATAAGGTCAATACTACACTCTACCAAATATTTAAAAATACAATTTGTAGGAGTCGGTACTATTTGGTTTTCCTTCATATTTTACAGGTTTAAAGACTGTCATTCTAAAAATCAATATTTAGGTACAACTATTTCATATACTCATACACGTAGTTGATATTATACATACAGTTACCTACCACACCTACCAAAAAATATTACTTTTTTGCAAGCTTGTATATATACATGATGTAGATACGTATTAAAGACTTACAACGAGCTGGTAACGTTCAATCGTGCATCCCACTCGAACTTGTACTAAAAGTAGTAAAAGATCGCTATTTGTCCCGCTCGCACTGTTCCTACTGAATAAAAGCAGGTGAACTATCAACGCAGAGAGTTCCTAGTTCGTACTGAACTAAAAAGAACGATGAACTACTAAAACCGTCCAAGACGAACTAGTTCATGTCGGTCAGTGTCGGGAATATATTCCTAATAGTTCGTAGTTCATGAACTATACAAGCCTATTAGTATCCACAGAATTTTTAATAACGCTTTATTACACTCTATAATTCCAAATATGCCCCAAGCATTTCACGATACAAAATATTATTTTTTTATCTGAAATATTTCAAGCATATTTTCATACACGTAATTATACCTACTATATTTTACGAGAAGAGGTTTCAACCCTCCTGGACATGTTGCTGCAAAAAATACGTGTCACCATTATGTCTCGCGAAAGTAAAAATAGTATTTGTCGGGTAGTACACTTTACGTAGGCTTATTTGAGAATGAGGATTTATTATATGCACTTTTGTTCCGCTGTTCTATAGTTGCTAGAGTAAAACAGAAAAGGTGATAATGTTTTGTTTTGCGGTCCCTAATAAGCGGACACCGTTAAGTGTAACATATTTCTTTATCGTTAATTGAGGTTGTCTGTGCATTAGTGGTGTAACACACATTATTTATTTTTCTACTATAATACCGTAAATGATACTAAAGTTGATAAGTATTTTATACTTGGATATTTGTTTTCTACATGAAAGCGTCCAATTTTCATTATTAATATATACTTTATTAAGGCGATCCATTTATTAAGGCAATCCGTCCGTTAAGGCGAGTCATAGGAGAAGCGGAAAAAACTGTTTTGCAAGATCAAATTGTTTAGGCATTAACCATTAAATAACGTTTTTTACAAAAAATATACTATATATGTTTTTTTTAATAATAACGCACACACTCAACATAGCCCCGCACTAGGGAAACCCTGTGTCGCGGGTGCTATGGACACACACATAGACAACCACAAATTACACCCAAACTCACGAGAGAAATAAATATAGGCCATATAAATATTTCTCCCGGCCCGGGAATCGAACCTGGGACCTCTGCGTGGCAGTCCGGCATGGTAACCGTTCGGCCACAGAGGCAGTCAAGACAATATATGTAAAAATATATTGTCTAAAAAATGTGCTAATTTTGTTGAACGATAGGATGTACTTTATCCGATCACATAAAATCCTGAAAAACGATAAATTAAAAGTCTAAAACAAATTATTATGGAATAAAATATTTAACTTTGTACATGATTTTTGTATTTAAGTACTACAGAGAACCTGCGAAATTTTGGTTTTCAACTGAAGCCTCACTGATATTATATTCAGATTTTATCCCAGAATTTGCAAATCGTCCAGCTGTTTAACGACACGCCACGCCCACTGCCCCATCAGTCGCTTCCGGGAGCTTTTCGACGTCGGATCTGCGTCAAATTTTCTCCGTCTGTTCTTATTTTATTCATATTAATTTTGAGCCCGTGATTGCGGGACGCGAGGGTTCCCACACATCACCTCCTACAATCTAGATTCGCGTTGAAATACGTCGCCTTAAAGCAATATTGTAGGAAAAAAATTAAATGTGGGTTACACCACTATTGTGATAACCTCAATTATTAATACCCCCAACATTTTATTTGTGTAAGTCACTTACTGCTTTATTCGTGTGAACCGGCCTCGTTGTAAAATTTTGCTAATTTATTGAAAGCAAGCAGGGTTAAAATTATTCAGGCTTGAAAATAAACGTTGTCAGCACTGAAATTCGTATCAAAACATTTGTTTAAAACTCTTTTGGGGCTTTGATCATTATTGAACATGCCAGTAGAAACGTATTTACTGACGTCTTCTGACATGTTGGAGTGACTGTCTGCTGACTGAGAATCGGGCAAAATGGGCCTATATCCAGCTGAACAGTGGACTTCAACAGGCTTATGATGAATAAATGATAAACACATCAGCGACATTAGAAAAACAATACATCAAAGAACACTTAATACATTCCGGACAGATAAATCGGAATACTACCTAACTATAAATAATGCACACACTCATACTATGCAACACTTGTTTGAAAATGAACGCACAACTAATAAAAAACTAAACACTGATTGTAATCACTGCCGTGTACCTTTTTTTTACGAGACTACAACGTGATGGGACGAACAAGTCGTGCGCCTGATGGTTAGCGACACGCCTGTCCATAACACTTGCAGTGCGAGTCAGAGCTTTAAATCGCAGAGATCTGAAGGGCACTGCCACTGCGCCTATTACCCTGAGACGTAAGTTGAAAAGTCTAGTGTGCCTGTATTTCACCATACTACTTGGCGGCAGAAATAGGTAAGGTATCAGTACTTCCCTGGGCGAATTCTTTCACAAAGAGCTTTTCTTTACTATACCTCGTAAGGGTGAAAAACTTGTGTGGATAAGGTGCCTACAGATTTGCTTACACATTTACTCGATTTTGTCTGATTACATGTGTCAATCGTCAAAAAATCGAGCACGTCCGTACGCGCCTTTATGCATACTTAAAACATTAACAGCCTTACTTATGAACACTTTTTAACTTTAAATAACGCTATAAACAATGTTTTAAAAAAATTCTTACCCATAAACATTGATTAGTGCTAAATGATTGATTAATTTGTTGTTTAAATAGCTGTTAACTTATAATATAAGATGGCTGACATTAATTAGCTGTTAGCAGGTTAGAAAACGTCAATGAGTTAAGCAGACTTGCTTTGATTTTTATTGTGAGAAAATTTTCACTTGAATTGTGAAAAAATGGAAAATTTTTGGCGTGATATAGCAGATTTGCTGTACTTTAGACGGAGGCGCGCAAAGAACACGAATCGATACGATGAATGTGAAAAACATGATTTTAGGAAACGATATCGTTTTTCCAAAGAAAATATGTTGAAGATAAATAGACAGTGAGTTTGTTAGTATTTTTCTTTGATTCAATTTTTAGATTTTCGCTCTAACTGTCAAATGATAGCCATCTCACAGCATTTTTTTTTTCTATTTTTTGGCTTTCTATAGCTATTTGTAATGGTTTAATCTTCTAATGTTGCCATGGTAATTATTTTGTCTTCATTAAACATTACTTAACTAAGCAGTGTTTAACTTTTTTATATAGGTAATAAATGTAAATAAATCTTAAATAATGCTTAACTAAATATTGATTAAAGGTATGGTTAGTTGTTTTTTAATAATAAGGCTGTAAAGTTACAGATATTTGTAGCTGGCTGATTTGTATGTCCATACCAGTCAGATGTAAAGCAACTACTGGTGTAAAAGGCGTGATAGAACCAGGCAGATGAGACAGTAGCCAGTGATGTATTTTTCTATACTTATACAAAAAACGCAGTCAATCACAGCTGTCATGGTATGAAGATGGGGAATGGAACTTATTATAGGAACTACACAGTCACGTCGCCTGTTGTGCCTGACAGCTCAACTACTCGTCGTCACTTCCGAGTTATATGCCAAAGTTTGTGCATTGTACTGTACTGAGATACATAAGGTGGTACACCTGTGCTCGAGGCAAAATTGTAAGTTATATTACAATGTGAAAGAGGTTGCTTCACCTTGAATAACAGTGACAATATTATACTATTATTGTTCAAGTTATATTGACAATATTCTTAAAATAAAATTGATCGTACTTTAACTAGCCGAAAAACTATCGACAATCTGAACAAAAGTCCATCGACTTAGTACAGACTCTAGTTGTAAAAGGAAACGTTATAATTTGTTAAAATTTGATTAATATTTATAAACGCACAAATGTCATATAATAAATAAAAGTTTTAGGTAATTAATTTCTACTAATTTGGAAAGTGTTGTAAGTTTAAGCTGAGATTCTTACGTCTTTCTCGAACTTACTATTTTAGGCTAGGATCAGATGGACGCACATCTGCCGCGCATCTAACTGTGTTGATGCTCGTTAGAACGTTCGGATGACTCGTCATCGCAACGCGTGGCGCGCGCAAGTCCTTAACGCGACCCTTCGTTTCCACTTGATTAGCTCTATAACAGTATTTTCTATTAAATTGTATTTCAATAATAATAGAAAATTGTGCACAACAGTGGGAAAAATCATTCCAAGTAGTCACATTGGCTAAGTTCTATTTTTATCCCGCAAAAAATAAACAATATCAGGTAACTCCTTTTCAAATGATTTCATAGTTAAATTATCCATAGTGGTGAAAGAGACTTAGTATTTTAAGGCCTATTAAAAGGACTCAACTTCATTTCACTATATAACTACTTGGAATGATTTTTCCCACTAGTTCTATTATTATTGAAATATAATTTAATAGAACTATAAAGACTTTTTTGTCCCAGTAGTTCTATAATAGAAGTAATAAATAGGACTAGTTGGAACGCGACAAGCGAAAATGCTCGGTTATCTAAACAGGTACACTGTCAGTGCCCATAATTCTAAACGTGCGACGACGCGCATTTGCCATTGGTGATGCGTGTTTTCAAGTATTACCTCTGAATCGTATAAACGAATGTATGTAAAGATGTGTGAATAATGTATGTTAATAACGCCCTTTTTATTTATGAAAACTTGATAGAAGTTTATTCTATTTTGGAAGACAATACAGTACAGAATCTTCTCTTTCCACATTTTACAGGCGATGAAAGATAGAATAGAATACTGTAACACTATGTACAAGAAATATTAGTAACCTCACCTTACCGCTAGATGGTGTTGGGATCAAAACAGAACGTGCTATCGAAGTGTTAACTAAATTACTATTTAAGTTATAGGAAATGAAACTGTTTTTCCGGATTTAAATCGCGTATATTTGTTTTTTCAAACAAACCGACGTTTCGGGCCCTTTACAGTCCCATGGTCACGGTTGACCGGAAAAACAGTTTCATTTCCTATGTGTAACAATCGCGAAAACCTAAGAACTCGATACTATTTAAGTTGCAAAAGGAAATTATTTGTATCGATGCTCCCTCTCCTCACGCACGAACTGTCCTCGCCGGCGAGGTCGTAGAGCCCCTTTTGCAGCACGTACAGTGTTAGATCTTTTCTCACAGCACGCCCTTCTGGCGGAAGTCTTCAGTAGCGCCCTGAGCCGAGGTCCGTGCCCACTTGGGCACCCTCAGGCCCGCTACTTAGTTTTAAGTTTAGTTTGTAGTTTATTTTACGGGTTATGAGCCTTCAGCTCGCCCTTTCCTTCCGGTGGCGCAGTCAAGGCCATCAGCGGCCAACTGCAAAGTGTCCTTAAAAAAAATGTTTTGTATCGAATCATAGGGCCAATGAGTGGCATTCCAGTACTTTTACCGGGTGGAATATTTGGATGAAATATCATAGACTCGTCGACTGCGCTTCCACCAGATGGGACGGTGAGCTAACATCGAGGATGAGCGCGATTATGTCCTATGTCGATCATACAACTATGCCAATAAAAGCCATTGCGCATTTGGAGATTCAAGCGTCTTTCTTCATCCTTTCTCGCTTTGTGTACCTATTACAATATTTTGAATCAAAAGTTTTTCATATTTTTAAATTGAGCGACGTATTAGTTTTACGTCTAACTGATTAACTTGGTTTATAATACAATTGTGTTCATTAATAACTTTTACTCGTAATCTTTACAAAAAACAAGGCCGAAAAAACAAGCCTATTAATTCCCAAATCCGGTTCGTGTCGTTTCAAGAAGCCGTGTCTAATATAATCAGCGACTCGCACCTACATATACATTGTTGGCAGTCAATTTATTAAAGGCCTAACCAAGTTTGGCAATGACAGCCCGACGTATGCGATAGCGTCAAAGTTAGTACAGGTTACTTACTGTCAAACGGGATTTTGTGCGAGTGTTTATATGTACATAAGTTTAATTAGAGTGAAGGCGACGAAATTGCTGGAAATATTGGCGAATGGTGTTATTCGTAAAGAGGGCAACACCTAAATATACGTAATACTGGAGAATAGGTGACATTCGCACGCAGTGTCATTGTTTCATAGCCTGGACAGTACTTAGAATAGAACGTTTATTTGCCAGAATATAGTAATTATAAAGGTAATTACAGTAATTACAACTTAAGTAGAATTGGGTACATTGAATTCAACCTGCAAGCAGATGTGCAAATATTAATGGGATTCAATGTTTAGTCTCTATAGTTTCAAATTAATGTAATGAATGTGTAAATTCTAAGTATTCTGTATTACTATAGAAGCAATGTGTCAAAAGCCATTTTGTCAATTTTGATTGAAAAGTATGTCCTTGTAACAATTTAATTTCGTTGGGTAATTTATTGTAAATACACATGTTGAAGCAGTTATTCTTATAAATTACTTTATGGCAACGAGGTTGGTATAAGAGATTCGTAATTTTTGCTCTAGTTTGCCTTTGAATGACTTCACCGTGTGTTTTAAAATATTGAGGATGAGAGTTGACAAATACGCAGATATCCCTAATGTACATGCATGACAAAGGTAAATATGTTCAGCCTTTTGAACAGCGGTTTGCAATTGTCATCGAAACACGCGCCTAAAATTGCTCGAATACACTTCTTCAGGACGTTAAACGCTCTTTCTAAGATTACTGAATTACCCCATAGTACAAGAGCGTAGCTGAGCACGGACGAAACGTAGCCGTGATAGGCCGTCAAAGCAGCTTCTCGCGAGACATTTTGCCTTAGTCTTCGTAAAGCGTAAACAAATCTGTTTAGGTTCATGTACATCTGTTCGATGTGTTCCTTCCAGTTAAGGTTCTTGTCGATTGTTAACCCAAGAAAGTTAAATGTGTCTACTTCATCTACAGTATCAGAGTTGTAATTAATTTTAACTGGCATGGGATTTGAGTTGTAAGATCTAAATGTCATAACTTTGGTTTTACTTATATTAATATTCAAGTAATTGATGTCCATCCAACTTATTACGCCAGTCAGTGCTTTATTTACGTCAGTGTTAAAAGTAGCTTTGTTTTAGCATTTTATTATAAGAGTTGTTTTGTCACCAAATTGTATACGATTACGATCAATAGCATGTGGGAGATCGTTAATGTAGAGTAGGAACAGTAACGGACCCAAGACGCTACCTTGCGGTATTCCAGAATTAGTCGTTTTAAAGTGGATCTAAAAATTTGTTTTTTTAATCTATTATTGTGTTTCTTTTTTGTTAATCTACTTATTTCCGTATACTGTGTCCGATTTTTTAAGTGGCTCGCTACCAAATTTTGGGCTGTTCCTCTAATACCGTATGCTTCAAGCTTATAGCTTATAGTTCATTTTTTTAGCATTATGCAGAAGGAAATGTAGGGTCTTTTATTAGGCGTCATTTCGTTCCGTGATTTTGTAAGCTAATTATATACTGTGAAACAAAATTCTCAAACATACTAATTTATGTAATTGTTAAGTTTCTGAAGATTAAATGAAAACTTTCCGTCTTTATCTTGTTTAATAAATCTATTTTAAAACATTGCGCAATAAAAAACTTTAAGACGTATAGGTTCCAAATATTAAACGAAAACTTTTTATAAAATAATAGGTAGTAGGCGTGAGCGCGATGAAATTCATGTCGAATATATGCGCCCTTACTGTCATATAAAAAATGTCAATTACGTAAAATTTACCTAACTATAAAACTGAAACTAAATAAGATATTTAAAACACGATTAGATGGGAAGATGAAACCATAGCTGAACGTAAAATTTGATTTTCTACACATTAATAAAACCGTTGTTCGAATATTGCAAGGAACAATTAAAATATTTCTGTTTAACTTAAAATTAAACAAATTTTGTGTGAGCTAGTTCCGGACAAAACCTTACCTACTCTAAAATAAGAAGTTGTATTTTCCTTTTTGTTTTTAAATGTATTTGGAAAGTATGAACTTGTCTATAATATGTCTGTAATAAACTTCATCTTATAGGTAATTAATAATCTTTCACGAGAAGTAAAAAATTCGTTTTTCATAGATTTTGTAAAAAAAAAAAAAGAGTAAAAAAAATTCTGAGTAAGGACTCTTTTGACCAGAACTAACTTACAAAATGTTTGTCTTATATACTAACGACGGTTTTATTAAAGTGTTTGTGATTTTATTAACGAAGAGAATCTAATTTTACGTTCAGAAATGGTATAATCTTGAATTTCACTCATTTTGAGTTACAATACTATTGTAATAGCAATGCGATATGTTAATAACTCAATTACGTTAAAATATCGATAGCGTTAGTTATGATAAGAATTAATACTGCCCGTATTTTCATAGAAATGTCATTATATGTACTACCAGATCCCGATTTAAAGTTTAAACGCTTTTGCATGCATCTCCTGACATTGAACGCCCATTGAAATGGTGCGGCCTCAGAATTGGGCTTAATGGGCCCAGTGGTCCAGAGTATTACAAGGAAAGTATAAACAAATCAATCCCTTATCAATCATTTTAACAAACTACAAGATATTCAATAAAGGCGTTATCTGCTTCACACCACTACTACTCATCGCTTCTGTACCGGAAAACTAAATTAATTCGGAAGCGTAATGGCAAAGCCTTTGTGCGTACTACAAAACGCGATCGCAGCGATGCTAATTTGTTTACATATAAACAAGATTTGGTGCCACAGTCTACTTTAATAACAGTAAACACATACGTAAGCTTGAAAAATAAAACTTACACAAGGTAATGAATGTCTTATCCAGAATAAGGCGAAAATACGACTCATCTTCTTGGCGTGTCGACTCTGACGTTTATATTTATGAGAATCAGTACTCAGAGACTGAGATAGCATTGTCAGTGGCGTTGTACAGGGACAAAAGATGTGCCATTGTCTGGGGTGAGACACCACACAGATATGCGCTCTCCGAGCTGTAAGCCCACCCGTGCATGCACTCCTTACTTCGGCCGGCTTGAGTCCGCAGCCTATTTAGGGACCTAGTTTGCCAAGATAGATCATGCCCAGGAGGGAGACGTTCACGATTACTCAAAGGCGAAAATACGACTGGAAATTGCAACGATACTACACAATATTGTGTAAACAGATGTTTTCATGATACCATGTGGGGTGGAACAAAAAAGTCGTGCGCCTGATGGTAAGCAACACGCCTGTTCATAGCAGTAGCACTCAAAACTTTAAATCGCAAAGATCTGAAAGACTGTCACTGCGCATTGATGTCCTATGTGCCGGCAATTTCACACTTTATTACCCTTCAGGACCGGAAAGTAATAATGATAATAATGCGCATATTGCTGGAGGCAAATAAGGTAGCAGTACTTCCCCGGATGAACTTATTAACAAGGATATTTAATACTACTAAAAAGAATTTGAAACAGAGAGAAAAAGAGAAAGGGAGGTATGTGGTTGAAATATTCCACGCCATCTATGTATGTAATAGACTTGCAAATAGTCGCACATAACTTTACGCTAACGCGTTAATTCTCAGTACATTGTGTCTACTTCTTGGCTAGTTGCCCGTTTGCTTTGCTAAGAGCTGTTGAAACGCTCGTAAATCAGTACATCTCAAGTTTCCAACTATCACCGTGTTTAATGCTATAGTAATTGTTAAACTTACAATCCTCATTCTGTTTCTGCAGAAGTACCTTTACATTATTTGAATTCGTGATAAATTTAGACGAAAACTTAGGCTTTGATACACTCAGCTGGCCCAATGACAATACGGACAATACAGTGTGTAATATTTTGTGTAACTAACTTGCCGTTGATAGAATATAATATCATTTTATTTCTTGTAAATATGGTCTTCTTCTCTTCTACTCGTGTAAAGGACCGCCCACTGCAGATTTTATTTCATCGGTCCATCGAATGGGTGATCTTCCGCGCAGTCTAGTGCCCTCCACTGGGCCTTGTACAACAAGACGCTCTATGGAGTCAAAATTCCGTCTTGAGACATGAACGTAGAATTTTAGGATGCGAATTTGCACCACGGTAGACAGACGCTGCTTGATGCCGAGTTCTTGGAGTATGGAGGCGTTTGAACGAAAGTCTGTCCACGATACCCCAAGCACTCTTCTTCTTCTCGATTTCACGGAATGTCTCTGCAGCATATAGAAATATAGGGAAAACCAGTATTCGGACCAGTCGGATTTTATTGGCCTTGGTAATGTTTCTATTCCCCCATATTTTCTTCAGTTTATCCATTGCTGTTCTAGATACTGCCATACGTCTTTTCACTTCATCTACGCATCCACCAGTGTTCGAAATTAAAGCTCCACGATATACGTAGGATTGGACCACATTACAGTTCGCAATTGTTATAATTTCCGGTGAATTATGATTAACGTGATCCACGATCATTATCTTAGTTTTACTGCGATTTATCTTTAATCCAAACTCAAGGCTCACACGCTCCATTTTGAGAAGTAGCTCTTCCAAATAAATATGGTACAATAAATTAGAATATTACGACATAAAAAAGTTCAGCATATTTTGCCAACATGCGGCATCGAAATATTAAAATCTCGTATTCGGAACTGATAAGAATCGGACGTAGTACGTAAACGCTCCTATTCCGTTAGTATGTCAAAATAAATGTATACTAATAATACAATTCATGTCAGATGTAAGTTAAAAATTATTAAAAGCACGATATAAAATGTGATTAAATTAAGTGATTAATAGTTGTCATATAGATAAGTCATTAATATTATATATGACAATAACATTTATCAATCAATAGCGATGTCAGTTTCTCTTTGAATAATTGTACTAATGGCAGTGATTTTATATTTTCGGTAGTTTATTATAAATTTTTGGTGCCATGCCATCCTGGTAATGATTTTCTTTGCATTAAATTCGCATTCTCAAACTAACGTATCTTAAAACGCAAAGTTACTGAAATGCAAAAAATGGATTGTATATACAAATTTTGTAGGCGGATTTCACATCACATTTCCTTCATATTCACGTACTGACATTTACCTCTTCTTAAAGTAATGCATTTAATTTAACTCCCTTGAGAAGAAATTTAAATTAAATAGAAAGTTTTGCCATCTCCTAAATAATCACTCTTTCTCCAATACGACTTTGATAAAGTAAGGCATCGGTTTGGTCTATTATGTTCCCAAAATTATCACTTCCCATTTTTCTTTTTGGAAGTCAAAATCAAAGTGAAATAATCTTTATTTAATAGGTAAGCAAATTACACTTGCAATCGTCATATTAATTAAACTATACTGCTCATTTCTAAGGCAGTCCTATTTATTATTTACCATGTTTATTTACAATATCATAGATCGAAATAACCCGCTACGCAAGAATTAAACGGGTTTTAATCATACAAGCAGAGAACAAAAAAGTAACGAGAATCGACACTCTCCGCCCCTCCCTAGGTTTAGATACCGCACGACGCCCCTCACATTGACGGCCATATTCACTGAACGACAACAAGGCTGTCGGCAAGCTGTTTTCGCTCTAAGACAGCTTTGATATTTGAATATAGTTTTCATAACTTTTTCGAAACTTGCACGTTAATATATGACATCATTGTACGTTACTTTTATAATGGTCGTGAATTGTGTCATGTACGACTGTTCATCATTATCTGAACGGGATAAAGAGAGGAGTTTCTTTCGTTTTCCAAAAGATGAAACGAAGACGAAAAAAACTTATGTCCTAGACTCATTCAGTTATTGTTTTCCTAATTTATTTAGGGCACAGTAATAATAATATAATAATAATAATAATAACAATAATAACGCACACACTCAACATAGCCCTGCACTAGGGAAACCCTGTGTCATGGGTGCCATGGACACACACATAGACAACCACAAATTACACTCAAACTCACGAGACAAAATAATTGTAGGCCATACAAACATTTCTCCCGGCCCGGGAATCGAACCTGGGACCTCTGCGTGGCAGTCCGGCATGGTAACCGTTCGGCCACGGAGGCAGTTATAGTAATATATAATACAGATTTATAAATATAAATATTTATGATAAATAACTTTCGACCGTTCTATGGAGTGTCCGGGGTGTGAAACAAGTACGCAGAAGCTGTGTTCACTTAAATACTTTTAGTGTAAAGTTATTGTTTCACTATAGTTTTAAATTGCTATTGTTTTGTCACAACTTTTAGTACCTACTTGGTCAATATTTGTGCTACTGCTTATAACCTAGGCATCGCGCTACAGCCCTTGTTTAAAGCAGTATTGACGTACGACGTTGAAACTTGATTTACTCAAATGAGCGCAACGCTCGTGTATTGTGCTCGACATGAGCTTACATCAACATTGAGGAGGCGTAAACTGATATTGATGTACAATGTAGTTTGTGTTTTAGACTAAAGGTAAACTTACATAATATCCAGATTCAAATAGTGAAGTTTGTACGAAAACGTTGACGGATAGCGAGTTTTTAAACTTATCCTCTCACCCCGAGGTTGTCTTGAAGATATTGCTATCTTGTTTTTTATTTTGTTTCGGTACGGTTCTTACACAATATTTGTATTATACTGCATTGTCTATCCTATCCGACCATGTTCGGTCAAGGCAACCACTTCGACTCTTAGTTGAGTTGGCGCTGATGCTGGTGAACCCTCGTGCATTGATAGTATTGATACTGTCTTGATAGTGCAGTCGGCGTGCAGACGTAGGTACCAAAGTGCATCGCAACTACCGAACTGCGCTACTGTAGTTGACAGTCGCGAGGCGTGTGTCGTATAAGCGTTTACACTTAATTTTTTTTCCAACTGTTTTATAGTCCAATGCAGTCTGAATGCAGCTCGTGTAAGTGCAATGCTCATGCTATTAGCAGTAGAGCTCCTTGTGAGTTCGTCTAGGGAAGCCTGACTGCCACCTCAACTATTTCTGCCGCCAAGCAGTAATATGAGCATTACTGCGTTCCGGTTTAGAAGGGTAAGGGTGCTGGTGAAATTACAGACACAACTTATTTCTCACGGTGACAGACGCAGTGCCAGTGCCCCTAAGATCTTTGCGATTTAAAGCTCTGAGTGGCACTGCAACTGTTATGGATAGATGTGTCGCTTACGACCAGGCGCATGACTTGTTCGTACCGTCACTTGGTATTATATAAAAAAAACATTAAATTTAGCATTTAATCATTTAACACTCGTTTTACGTAAAGCACATTTTACTTCGTATTCAGAAAATTCTCTAAAGGAAGAAGTAAATTTAGGTTTACAAAGAGTGATTGATCGTGTTGAATGAAGCACTTTACTACTGCGCTTGTACATTGTTGTAAAGCTATTTGAGAATATCGCTGTATCGGTATTGCGTTGATAAAGTATTAGGTTTTAAATTGTAAATTCTATTATACTATGAATTTTTATCAATGTTTCAAATTTTGACGTTGAGAGTTTTGAAGAGGCGAAAGGATTGACCAATCGGCGTAAGGTCCTCGCCGATAGTTGCTTCCTTTAAGCCACCCCAGAAACCTGTTACCGGTGACGTATCAGCAACGTCCACTTTCCATCAGGTTGTATTTTTCATAATAGCAAGTGACGGGGCACACAAGTCGTGCGCCTGATAACGGTTGCAGTGCCACTCAGAGCTTTAAATCGCAAAGATCTGAGTGGCACTGCTCCGTCACCCTGAGACATAAGTTGACAAGTCCCATGTGCCTGTAATTTCACCAGCGCCCTTACCCTTCAAAACCGGAACACAGTAATGACATTACTACTTGGCGGCATTATATTATATTATAACTAAACGTACATATTATTCAAAACGTATTATACAATATATTGGAATTATAACTAAACGTACATATTTATGAATGTTTATTGTGAATACGTCTCACTAACAATAAAGAAAAATAAATGATTATCACTAATTACAGGTTACTTAGGCTGCCTTTCCAAATGTGCGATACAACGGCGCAGTGCGAGGATGCATTACGGACTCTTTTCAGCTATGCGCGGGTGGGGTACGATGTGACGGGGTGAGCGGTGGCTATGTGTCAGTGTCAGTTAGTGTCATACGTTCAGTAGCTCTAGTTTCCCTACACCGTTTTGCATACATTCCTCGCACACATTCCTCGTGCACATCTCTCGCTATCCGCTAACCCTTTTCCACCGGACCTGCGCTAAGCGGAGCAAGGAAAATGAAATAATCCTATTGGTGGGGTTTTTCTTCGCACACCGCCTCGCTACATCGCACATCTCTGCTGGAAAGACAGCTTTACCACGATATTATTTGTGGTATTTATTTTCCCGATATTTCGGGAAATATCGGGAAAATAAATATCCGTGGACCAACCGAGGACCGTAGAGCGTGTAGCCGTTTCGAAAAACCGGAAAAAATAAAAAGAAATCATGCCGTAGTAAGAAACCTGTAAAATTGAGCGATTATTATTTAGTGAATAACCTCGAAAGTCTTAAAATTTATGATGAAAGAAAACGTCGTGATGAAACCTGCATGTCGATAATACCTGCATTGGGCCAGAGTTCATTGAGAGATTCGGAGAGACTTTGGTTTAAACCGTCTCCTTAGAGGAGATACCAGGTCAAATATTTGGATTTGAACTAGGATTTTATTTAATTTTCGAAGTCCAAGACACGACTGAAGAAAACATCTGTAACAAAATATCCCTCAGCATGACTGTCCGACTGCCGGTCAGTTCACGGACCAGCTTTAAGATAGCAGTACACTGTGGCGTCTAAACTTCCTAATGTAACTTATCATATGTATAAGCTTTTAATTGGCATCTGATTAATCATATTTAAATCTATGTTGTAAAAGTAAGCTCCCCTAATAAAATAAAATAAAATTTGACAGAACAAAGTTCATGACCTCTTCATTATTTTGTCAAAATAATTTGCAGATTATAATATATATTAGTTGTCTCGTCTTAAATAGAATTAATGTATGAAAACTAAACCTGCTCGGTACCAGACTAGTGAGCTTCATGCTGAACAGTGACACGTTATACAGAATCAAGTAAAGATTAAGCAATATTCACAATCAGCTAGAATTTGGCTGAAATTCAACCCGTTACACCGTGTTATCCTAAGATGACGATAACAGCTGAAGACTTGGCAACGAACATTCGCACTTTGCCAATTGGGATAAGGATATAATTTGTTGCTAAGAAAATAAGTAACTAAAGACTCGAAAATGTTATCAAAACTTTATCAAAACGGAACATTATCAAAACCGAACAACACCAAAATGAAACATTATCAAAATGAAACATAATCGATACATTGACAATGTTTTGCTTGAAAATGGTAACCATCACTGTAAACCACCAAGGTTGAAAAGAACTAATCAAATTAAGAAATCATGGGGACAAGAGTATGTCGTAAGTAGTGCGAACGAATTAATCAGACGCTACAGCTTCGTAGCAAAATACGATTGTCATTTAAAGCCGTTACACAATGCTACGCACGCAACACACGTGGACTAAATTTTAGCCTTCTATCAAAATGTACGACGCATCACCGAAAGCGTCACAGTATATCCATGAGTGTATCAGCGCTACGCTGCGTAGCCAAGCACGTGCGCCGCTATCGAAGAGCATCGAGCGGCATAAGTTGCCACCTAAACCACGCGTGTCAATCTAAAACTTTGCACTCATCGAAGTACACCACGTGTCTATTAATGTAAAATAGAGTTCCCGATCCACTATAACTGGCACGTTATGCGAAGTTAAACGCGCAATTTGCATGGAAATTATATCGCGTCCGCTTGTTCATAGGAAATTTTCCTAATTAAAACGCCTTCGGTGCGGGGATTTCGTTCCAATTAAAAGTTTCTCAGTCTTGCTCGCTACGAGCTATTGTGTGGCAATTGATAATTTAGCAAGCTGGCAACATTGGATTGCCTAGTTGTTTTATGGCATAGTTATTAAATTGTGAAATAAAATTTTCAATAAAATTGATTTTATTTAACAATAAAACTGAAACAAAAACGCTTTTAGAGGGTCGTAAATCTTTTTAAGCTGGTTCCAAATTTGTTAATAAATAAATTTCAAATTAAATTTGACGACCTCTGCGGTGAGTAGTTTCCACACCGGTTTTGATGGTGTCGTCTTCTCATAGGTCCCGGGTTCAATTCCCGGCCGGGTCAGTGTATAAAACTAACTTTTCTACATTGTCTCGGATCTGGGTGCTGTTCAATCGTTGTTTCTTTACATAACACAAGTGCTTTAGCTACTTTTTTTGGGATCGAAGCAACGTTAGTGATGTTATCTAATATTATTTATAAAAAAAATGTCACTAAAAGTCGATTACGTTAATTATGACAATAAGTGGAGTTAAAACATAAATTAATTTTGTTAAAAATTTACTTCGTTGCATACATTGACTTACAAATAAATGGACGACGGGTCTAATACAAAAACCACGAAAAAAATGTCCCAAGTCAACCTATTCGAAATTTAAATTGTAATCTCATCGCAGTATCGCGCTGTCAGTCGAACAAATGAAGACTAAAGCGGAGTTTGGCGCTCTGTATACGATTTTAGCGCCTTACAAGTGCGGACACTTTTTAGCGCGGACCCGACGTCCATATAATTGTAAGTCAATGGTTGCATAGGAGTAATAAAATACTACGCGTACCTACAATAGAAAAGCAATGTCAGGTTATCCAATTTCAAGACTAATATGTGATCGATTTACACATATTTACAAGTAATTCAATTCTCATGTGAAAGACAAAAGGTCGTACTTTCGAAAAGCTCGTTATAATTTCTTTCTTCGAGTTCAGTGAACAACACACTCGGCTTTACACGTTTGACATAAATGCATTCTTATTGTAAGTGTCTTAAGTTGAGTTTGAATAATATGTGTAAATCTGAGCGTTCTTTTTCATTTGTCCAAAGATATGAGTTGTAATTGTAAAATTACGACACGTGACTCAATGTAGGAGACACATAATTAGTTTCGTGGGAGTGTTGTGTTTGATTAGATTTTACATATTCACTAGTAAGTAGTACAGTGAGACACACTTGAAGTTATATAAAGTGGCCAAATTTCAAATTTGAAAATAAGATAATTTGTATAGCTGAAATGAAACAATATAATAGAGTAACAATGTCTGGTCATCTAATGCATAAACTGATTTATCAAGTCTGTCAATTATAAAGAAAGAACGGGTACACACAACATGGCAGTAAGAGTCTATAACAAAATACCTCTTAGAATAAGAAACATTGAAAATAATCACGTGTTTGCAAATGCTCTGAAAAGTTACTTGCTCTCGAACTGTTTCTATGACTTAAAGGAGAATGTCGATAGTAAAACTACATGACATTATGTGTACAGTATAGTAAGTTAAGTTGACATGAATTTATGTGTATCTATTGGTATTAATATTAGTATAGTGAAGTAAGTTAATAGCAGTTATGTTGGAGTGTAATAATAGCTTTAAGACCTTTTGTACCACATAAAGCAATAAATGATACTGTTATGATTATGATTAAGAAAGAAAAAAAGATATTTATTTGGTCTCGTTACAAAAAAGAAAAAACTACATTAAAGCTTCAACTAAATATATAGAGAACCTCAGCATGTGCCGGGCTGCTCAGGGAAACAGACCGGCTCTGATATTCTGTGGCCATAATAAAACTGAATGAAATAGAATGAACGCCATTACAATAAACATACATTTTGAAAACACGAACATATAAATACATCAACATAACATAATACAAAATATATAGATTTTGAAACATCATAATAAACAATAACAACATTTTGCTACACACAAAAATATACACTACATATATAATACACAAAAATATTACACTACATATATAATTATATGTATATATACATATAAAAAACACAATAAAAAATTATAACTATCACTGTTAACTATGTGTTTCATTTTTGAAATTTTTAAAACCATTTACTTATACGATGCATCAAGCTCTTCTTCATAAAGTCACGTAGTAGTTATCCCAAAAACAACCCAATTTCAGGACTTTCAACTTTACGTTCCGAGGTGTAGCATATTATATTTAGCTCTTGTTAGCATTTCAAGTTATCGAATTTCCGCAGCTAAATGTAAATTTAACAGTTTTACGAAATTCTCTAGTTTATAAATATAGCCGTTCTAAAGCGATAAAATTCAGTAAAAGATATTTTGTCACTTTAACTTACTTTTTTAACTATTTTTTATTGCTGTTTCTGCCTCCAAGCAGTGATGTGAGCGTTACTGCGTTCCGATTTTGAAGAGTAAAGGTGCTGGTGAAATTATAGACACATGGGGACTTGCCAACTTATGTCTCAGGGTAAAGGACGAAGTGGCAGTGTGGCCAATTATGGACAGTCGTGTCGCTTACCACCCGTCTCACGGCTTGTTAGTCTCGTTATTTGATGTCATAAAAAATAACTTTTCTAAATTGTTTCTTGCCTGGCTGTTCTGACCTAAAATCGTTTTTATTGTTAATTTGTATTTTCTTTTTTTGATTATATTTCAACGCTTCATTTTTCAGATATAATATTTATCATGTAGTCCCTTAAACCTGCACTATGCAGATCTTAGGGACACTGCCACTGCAAACGCAGTGGCAGTGTCCCTAAGATCTTTGAGATTTATAGCTCTGAGTGGCACAGCAACGTTATGGACAGGCGTGTCGCTTACTACTAAGTGCACAACTTGTTCGTCCCTTCATTTGGTATCATAAAAAGAAAAAATCTTTCCGCCTGCCATTATTGGTTGCCTAGCAACGTTTTCGGCTTCATGTCGCAGACAGACTTTCCATAATATGCTACCAGGGAATCCTACAGTATTTTGGTCATATTGCTCGCCGACAACCAGATAACCTTGACAAACTGCTTGTGGTGGTCAAGGTGGAGGGAAAGCGACTCCGCGGTCGTTTACCTAGCCGATGGAGTGACTAAGTGATCGCCCTCACTGACCTCCCTATAACGACTGCGAGAGGCCGAAGACAGAACCAGATGGAAGAAAATCGTCCATAAAGTCTCGAAAACTATTCGGGGTCACGACCATGAGCAATGAAGATAACGACTAAGAAGAAGATGAAGAAGCAACGTTTTGTTATTGAACATTCTATATCGAATTTGGCTAGAGTGGGTATAGCCCCTGAAATCTGTACTAGCCAATTTACCAACAAATATCGTTATAAAATACTAAAATAGACACTAACACCAAATCCTTCGTGTATTCTTCTTATTGCCTGTCACAGACAAACTAACTCTGATAACCCTTTTATGTCATAAATTCATTGTAACTGAGCCTGAGAAGTCTGTGCCCAGTAAATTTGTTCTTAGGTCCGACGTGACTTCGCCGACCTTTGGATAATGGAGGTTTAGTTATGAAGCTGACCTTGAAACGTATTTAGTTGACCTCTAGGTTTGATTTCTTTTTATCTTCTAGTGCCTCTCTATTGCAAAATATTTCATTGTTACTACCGCTCTCTGGCCAGTAAATGGTTATGAGCAGTACGTTAGGATTTGATATTTCTATTGCGTCATGTGGTGACGGCAGAATGACAATCTTATATCATAGTTTTTGATTTTTTGATCAGCAAAAAATTTAGAGCGACATCAAATAAACAAATAATATGATGACTAACCTAAGATCGGAGAACCTGAAACTTCAAAACAAAATAGAAAACTTATAATTAACTACAATAATCCTAATTATAAAATATCAAAAAGAAGAAAATGATAAAAAAAATATTTACACGGGTTGCAGGAAAACAACTGGGAAACCGAACATGAATTCTACGACAGAATAATATATACATTCAGTGCTGTCTTCAATATTAACGTGGAGGGATTATGATGAAGGGTATTGAGGACATAAAAAGATTGGGAAACCGAGGTCACAGAAGGCCGTTACAAATCGAACTCTTGAGCATAAAAGTCACAGACCTTGTAAAAAACCTTATAAAAATTCTTGTCGAGGCATCGAATAAATGGATGCAGAGCAAAGATTATAAACAATAGACTAATCATAGACGGATAAGAATATAAACCTGACGACGGCAGCTCCCGCAAATCGACTACAGAACCAATCAACATAGAGCCACCCCGTAAAGCACAACTAAATAACAACTCATTTTCAAACCATTCCTTTCGCAACTGATTTTTGTTGTATTATTCGGAGGAATTTAAATGTTGTTGTCTAGTAAATTGAATTCAGATTCGCCATTAATACGCGTGAAGGCGTGGTAACTGGGCGGTCGCCGCGTGGCGGCCGCGCGAAAACTATCGCGTCGTATAACTGGGCGCTAAAACTTTAGGTGCCAATACCTCGAAAGTTCCCGAAAAGCAAATTCATTACTTATGACATAGAGAGTACGGTAGTTTTTTACTTATCTATGGATTCCAAAAGTTCCAAAGTTCCAGAGAAATGGTTCCAAAAATCTCTCACAAGAGTCACTGGTGGTTCAGAATGTCGAAAGATCCAGTATAAAGATCTTTAACAAAAATACATAGGAGAACTTCGACAACCAATAACTTGACCCGTAGCTCAGTGGGTAAGAGCAAAACTACGGTGCAGTATAGTCGTGGGCTCAAGTCCCATCGTGTCAAAAAAGTTTTTCTATGTGGTCGATCTTTGCATTAGTAATCATACTAAAAAAGAGTGGAGCTATTTCACGAAAAAATCTCAGTAATACTCTAGATTGATGTTTTAGTTATTGTGATAGTAGGGGCGACGGTACTGAGCAGGCGATGGAGAGGTGGCATTAAACAAAGAGGGAGAGGAATCTACGTTTACAGATGTTTCGCTCGGATTCTATACATTGACTTTGTCGCAAGACCAAGATCAACAAAAACTATTAACGGGTCAGCAAAATAAATGTATGATATTAGACTAATATTAATACATACACGTTTGTGTGTATGGTTTGTTTTCCTTGGACCGCAAGATAAGACCGACGCATTGGCCGAATGATACCAAATGTCTTCCTTTTTATTGATACAAAAGGTTAATTACAAGGAAGTTTTGGAAGAAAAGAGAAAGCAGGACTGACAAAATTGTAGATCATACTTTTTTGTTTCTTACTGCCTAGAGGTCTTCATAAATATAAAATGTTGTAGCATACCTGAAACAAACAATGAGAAATTTAGTTCAGTATCGTAGGCAGATAAATGTTTATGTTACGTAAATTTGGTATAAGGTCAGATCGATATTAATCTTGTATCTAAACAGGCAAGCCAAACTTTTAGTTGTATATTTAGATGATATACTTAAAAATAGGAGGATAAACTTAAAAATAGTCTTAAGTTCTTATTGCTTGATAGCAACGGCAGTTGCTTCTAATTCTAAAAGAAACAACTCGCTTGCTTGTTTTAGGACACAAGTAGTGCCATCTGTTGGTGGCGTTTGGTATTAAACGTATCTAGTGTAGGGTACGACATGAAATTAAAATGAGTTTGAGGGAGTATCTCATTTGAAAAAATGAGGCGGTACAATGTCCTACTTCAAATGAGATGAGGTAGTGGTAAGAATGTTTGCACCTACAGCAATTACTTAACAAACAATATTGAGCACATTTTCATACCTTGATGGTATCAATCAATTGAATAACTTAAGTGTTATGACGATATATTATAAATAAACGCTAATTTTATAGTACTATTGTACTATGATCATATGAAGTAAAATCAGAAAAAAAGCGGGCAGTGCAGAGCCAATCATTGTTGCATTTGTTGAATTCGAAACAGTGTGACATGAGTGGGGCTGTGACATGAGGTGAGGTGTGAGGTGGGACATTTTTATGACCTGAGGTGTTGTGACAAATCAACCAAGCGAGTGGTACAAACGAGTTGCCGCGTGTATGAGTCACTCAGCACTAGTCTCTATCATTACAGTAGGTATTTAAATGAATTTCGGATTATTATATTACAACCATAACTTACATAAACTACAATTGAAAGAAAGAAAATAAATGGCAGGAGTAATACTTTGGAATAAAAAAAATATTCGGCGAAACAAAGACGACACGGTGTAGTAAGCTTTGAGTAAAGTTTTGAAGGATTCGACGAGCTTTACTCGTGTTATCGACTCAGGCGCGGACAATTTCACATCCTGATACTTTTACCTACCTTTATACCTACTTTTACTTTTTACTACTTATACCTGAGTATGAGTTAGCCTTAATGTCAGAACATAAAAACAAAGTTTTCATAAATATGCATTAGAAACTGTTTTATTATAATAACATTCGATGTAGGCAGATAATCGTTGGACCCTGTAGGACCAATATGGACTCACTTTTCTAAATTGTTTATGATCTGGGCGTTCTGAGAAAAGCTCCGGAGTTAATTACACCGCTCTAGTACAAGGAATATTCCAGTTTGGGAGGCAATTATTGTGGTTGCCAGGGAAACAACAATAGGTACGCAAAATATTACAAAAAATGGTGAATACTTCCGGAGATCGTACGATTATAATTTCGCTACGTGTATTCGTATTAATGCCCGTGACTGTACTTAACATTATATTTACATTTTACGACGTGTTTTGCATGACAAAATGTTTGAGAACGTGCAACATATTTCGTAGACGGCATGTTACAGATAGAACGAATTATTTGGTATTAAAAATCTCTACATACCCGCTCACGCAATACATGCAGCCGTAGACGCATACCACACCTAGAGGTGCCGGTGATGATTTTATACCGATTTATCGGATATCGAAGTTATAACAGGTAAAAGAACTAATATTAATTGCTATTTCGGTAACTACTCTAGCAAACCATAACGTTTTTAATGCCTGGGTCTGTCATTTAAAAAAATAAACAACTTTGGGCTGGTGATTTCGGTGTTTATTTATTGAAAACATACCGGAAGTAGCGTTTTTGAAGTTTACCCTGAATATAAATGTTTATAAACTATACTTTAAGGAGTAATTTCATGGTAAACGTTAGAACCACTCAAACGGAATATTATCATATTTATCCAAGTACACCAAACATTTCATTAGTGCTATTTAAGTGCAGGATTTGCAGTAATACACCTATTACTGCATTTTATTTGAGATGTTTTTGTTGGTAGTACGGAGGGTATTTAGTTAGCAATGCAGAATAATAATTTTTATTTACAAAAACTTGTATTTAAACTGAATGCTTTTCTAATTTGCGAAACCAAATAGCCGCCATTTTGCGGTAGGAGAAGCGCATCGCGTGAGCGGATAAAGGCTGTGTTTTTTAAAAATGTCACGAAATCTATAACACTATTTGTAATCAATATAATTGTAGTACTCTTAGTTATGAAATAAAGATATTTTGAATTTGAATTCCATCACTTAAAGCATTTGTCCCCTGATCGCGAAAAAAATATCAGCAGTTAAAATCTATGGGGCTTATTTTATAGGCAAGCAAATTGCACTTGAATTTTTTTAACTGACTGCGACTTTTTTATATGGCAGAATTAACTTAGAAGAACGCGTAAGAAATTCAGAGGATTGCTTTTTTTTTAATAGATATTGGGTCACATTTACAATTCACATTATTTATTAAAAAATATCGTATATTGATGCAATCTGAAAGTGTGAAATAGATCTTTGGCTTTTCTCTTCAAAGTATGCGAATATTATATTTTGTACTCAATAGTTTATAACCTCGTGAAAAGTAAACTTTGAATCAAAGTTAATCACCATAGAGGTACTTACAGGCCCTTAAATGAATTTGTGAGTTTGTGAAGACGACTGTTAATAACGGCCAGTTTGATTTTATACCACGTACGTGTTTTAGAGAAAAAAAAAACTGTTATTTTTTGATACGTATTTCATTTTCAAAGATATAGTGCATCGACCAGACAATACACCAAAAGGGGCACCAGCGGCAGATTATTAATTTCAATTAATTTATCTGTCGGAGATCCGGTTTATAAATTGCCCTAATTGCTTCTGCTAACAAATAGCAATCTTTAAAATATTGAGAATTAAAAAGAAATCAGCCTGTTTAGAATATCATAATTAACGACAAATCAATTTTACAATGTTACGTATCATATAATTTTACCACACTACCAATATATACGTATACTACATAAAATCCTCTTACAGCCACAGTCTGGAAACTTCTACCGATAAATCGGTATTCACACACGCTCGCCGCTTACTCATAAATCTGGCTTTAGACTTTGAAAAAATAAAACATGGCGTGTAACACGGCTTGTACGAAGCTGCGCAAAAAACATTTGAATAATGTTGTGCTGGTATTTTTTAATTAGGAATTCATTACTGCATGTGATTGGTATGAATATAAAAGTAAGGGTGAAATCACACGCGCTTACGATTGCCTCGCAACACAATATCTATTATATAGGCGTCGGTATGCAGTTTGGATGAATTCACCGCGACTGCATCCAGATTGTACAATATGCTAGCTATTTTTAAATAATCTTTCTTAGAGTGATACCATACGATGAGTTGGTGCGACGCTTGAGCGGTGACACTGCGTTGTATTACGTATAAATCAGAACCACGTGGTACTTTGTGCGTTGAAACGGCGATCAGCAGCTCGATTTTGATTGTCTCGCCCGATCGGAAACTGCGTCCCCAAACATCCCACCCAGAACCCATCTGATTTCGAGACGAGACTTACTTATTATATACTACATCCGAAAATTCTTTGAAATGCATGCTGGTACTGAACGCGTACGTATAGGACCAGGGCCCTGGAGACGAAGAGGGGAAGAGTGTTGCGGTGGATAATTAAGGCGTTACGTTGCAAGACCGCATTGCTTGTGTAGCACTCGGTGGGTTGAAATCACAATGTTGCGGCTCTAGGCGCGGGATGCGATTGCCGAGCAGCGCCGGCAAAAATCGAGCACTTTAAAAATTTTGGTTTCATAAATTTATTTTACTATGTTCAATTAAAATTAAACATACAATAAAAACATATTTCATTATTTCAAACAAACCTAGTTTTGTTTGTTTGAACAACAAATCTACACGATTGTTTAAATTCCTATGTGTAACAATCGTGACAACCTAAGAACTCGATAAAAAATTAACACCTATAGACACAAATACTATTTCAAATGACATTAGAAACAAAACTCAGATAAGTAACGTAAACAAAACTACACGCTGAACCCATGCGACGTCTGCCAAGTTTCAAGACAAATCTATATTCGCACGACCAACTGTTCCCCCACACTCGTCCAGTCATAAATCAGGATTTACAACCGTTACGATTTTAAAAACTTGTTTTAACGTTTCAAACTTGTAAATTATATCGTTCCCTTGATATAATAAAGCCATATGGCATAAAAATATCGATTCATATCGTTTGTAGAATCTTTAAACCTTTCTCCTGAGAAGTTGTACTTTTTGCAGATGGGATCTTATTACATTGACGCGGTGTTAAGAAACGACTTGACGGTTTGTTGGAAGATTAGATTAAGAACTATGTGTGCTGTACCTATTTTTGCCACCAAGCAGTAATGTGAGCATCAATTTTGAAGGGTTAAGGGTGCTGGTGAAATTACAGGCACACGGGACTTTTCAACTTATGTTTCAAGGTGATGGGCGCGGTGGCAGTGTCCCTTAAATTTTTGCAATTTAAAGCTCTGAGTAGCACTGCTATTACTGCAATGAACATACGTGACACTTACCACCAGTCGCATGACTTGTTCGTCCCGTCACTTGTTACCATAAAAAAAAAGTTTTATCAAGGTGGTATGTATTTTTGTAAGAAATAAATGCATTAGTTTGTTATAATTACTATACAAAGAACTTGTGACCATGCCAAACCAAAGCGAGAATCTTTTTTGTTGTATAAACTGTTAAAAGAAATAGATATGCTCGTGCTATTAGCAGGAGAGCTCCTTGTGAAAGAGTTCGTCCAGGGAAGTGCTGCCACCTTACCTATTTCTGCCGCCAAGCAGTAATGTGACCTTTACTGCGTTCCGGTTTTGAAGGGTAAGGCTGCTGGTGAAATTACAGGCACATGGGACTACTTAACTTATGTCTCAGGGTGACCAGCGCAGTGGCAATGCCCCACAGATCTTTGCATTTATTGCTCTGAGTGGTACTGCAACTGTTATGGGCAGGCGGTAGTGGAAAATGGTAGCGATTGCGGTAGTACTTAGAGCTTTAGACAACATCTTGATATTCAATAACACAAAAAAAGATTTTTAGCTATCACAACATAAGCTCAATTAAAAAAAAGATTTTTTTCTTTTCCATAATAAACTAAGTTTTAATTTCACACTTATAATAGTTGTTAAAAATGCACGCGCATGTCCGAAAAACCGTAAAATGTCTTTAAAAACTTGTATAAAATTTTGTAGAGGCTTTTAAAATCTCTTTCAAACAGGTAAAACGGTATTAGAACGTTATACGATTATAGAAATCTCGACCTTATTGCATAAACCGAAAAGATTTTTAAATGTGCGCATAATAAAAAGATTTTCAGGACATAAAATATGCATGCTCTCTTCGAAGCTTCAAAACGGAGTACTTTACAAATTTTAGGTTTAAGAGCTTTTAAGGGGATGTTTTTTGTGACGTAATTAGATTTAGAGTTGAGCTTTAATTTTCGTTCAAGATACTGCCTCGTTATTATTTCTATTGCTATACTTGTAGCAACGGTTTACCGAAATTATTTTTGAAGACAGCAGACTTACTTAATTGTAGTGATTTAAAAACCTTTAAAATTAGATATTTTCGACATAAAGATTTCACTGTAACCAAAAATTAACCAAAGTAAAAGGCTATTTCATAAATAAATCCAAAACAATTTTATAAAGACAATATGTACATATGTACAAATATATTTATCCCTTGTGAAAGAGTCCGTCCAGAGAAGTACTGTCACAGCGTCCCGGTTTTGAGGAATAAGGGTGCCGTTGAATTTACACGCACGTGGATTTTATCAACTTATGTCTCAGCGTGACAGAGGCAGTGGCAGTACCCCTCAGATCTTTGCGATTTAAAGCTCTGAGTGGCACTGCAACTGTTATGGACAGGGGTGGTAGCTCACTGTAGAATCCCCAACCTGCATTGGGTCAGTGTATGGGCTATGATCTAAGCCCTGTCTTTAGTTGACATCCGTGCCCAGCATACCGAACACTTGTTAATAAAAATATGTACCAGACTACCAAACCAATTGCTTTGTCTCAAACTAAATTCCTATTATAATATATACTACTTTCAGTTCATGTCCCAAATTGGTCCTACCGGGAATCGAACCCGAGACGTCCGCGTCCAGCGCCCACATTGTAAACCGTTATATCGTCATACTTTTAGACAATTGAAAAGTATAAATCTTTCATGTATCTGTTAGAACATCTTTAAGATCGTTAATGGCTGCATAATGTTTACAGTGTGCTCCACAATCTGTCATACAAAAAATTACGATAGGTACAGGGTCAAAGTCTAAATGTTGGAACAATCTTCCACCGCCAGTCAAAACATGCAAATCTTCATCATTCAAATATATGTATGTATAAAGACTGGCTTCTGAAACTACGGAATACTCGTTGGCACAAAGTCAAAGCCAAAGATTATTTATTCCATAGGCAAGATAAATTTACACTTGAAAACGTCACATTTAAGCTATTGCTCGTTCACGACGCTGATCTCCCTGAGAAGAACGACCAAGAAACTCTAGGGATTGCTCTTTTCAAATAAACTTAAATGCTATGGAATACACTTTGAATCAAATTTGTGTGGATTCTGGAGCCGTGTCGTCTTTCCATACATCTTTATCTAACACGTAGTCTTCAATTTTGTAGTATGATTTTTCGATCAAAATATTTTTAATGTAGTTTTTAAACTTAGAAAATGATAAACTTAATATAAGCTCCGGAATCTTATTGTAAAAACGTATACAGTTCCCCATAAAAGAGTTGTTTACCTTCGTTAAACGAAATCGTGGTACCATGAGTTTGGACTTAACTCTAAGGTTAATATTATGGATATCTTCTTTCTTATTGAAATTATGTATATTTTTACGAGCATATGAAATATTTGAGTAAATGTACTGTAATGCCACAGTCATGATACCAGTCTCCTCAAACTTTTCTCCGAGAGAAACCCGAGAGCCTAGACAGTACACGGAACGAATCGCTCGTTTTTGCAATAAAAAAATGGTTGATGCTGAAAGTAAAGTAGGTTCTACTAAGTTAATATAATAGTTAAAAATATAATTATGATTAATAATATACCATTAAATTTCATTATCTCCCTGTTCTATTCTATATATATAATAAAATTCTTTTTACACTTTTTGCTGCATGGTCGGTGTATGTATCATTTGTGGTTTTGTATAGGAATTTTAACTGGAATTTCTGTAGTGTATATATATATAATAGTGTATAATTGCGGTGAGTGAGGTGATTTCTTAATTATGTACGTATTAAAACTGTATACTGTGGTGTCTACAGCGACATATACTTTACATCATACTCAAGGTGAAGCCTGAAAACCAGCAAATTGCTAAGGTGTTACCTTTTCTTCAACACTGATTTAGATTTTAAGCCACTATTTTAAGTTTTTCTGTCTCGTTGTAGTGTTGAAGAATAAAGTCTTATTTTTATTTAAAAGCACGTTAAGCTTGACACTTAAGACTTAAATCCAACTCTATGCCGCTTACGACAAGAACGGTCCTAAGTACAAAGTGTCAAGCTTGACGTGCTCTTGACTGTACACTCAGAAAGAAACTTTGTTGGCTAATAGTCGACAGAGATGTTTAGTTCCCGTAACCAAGTTTTTGTTATCACCATAAAATGATTTTCCATAACAAAGTCTTATTGTCATGGAACTACGAAATGGTTTGCACTTTGTAGTTGTATGATACCAAAAACTTTGTGACGGGAATTAAACAACTTGATGGGTTCTCAGCCAACTAAGTTTTTTTCAGAGTGCAACGGCTTTAGCATTATCAATATTATTGACAACTAAAATCCTGATCTTTAATAAATAAATAATAAATATTACACAACATCACAATTTTGCTCCGATTCCAAAGTAAGTAACTAAAGCACCTGTGTTCAGTACATTGGAAACAACGACGATATCACAAACATTCACACCCGAGACAGTATTGAAAAATTAGATTACATTGACCCGGCCGGGGAATAAGCCCGTGACCTCAGAAATACGGCGACAGAGGTCGTCAAGATTATGTTATATACGTTGTTATTTATGTATTGACTACACATAGCATTTCATATATATCTGTAAGTATATTTACCATGAGTTTACAATATTGAAGCACTCAACAAACAATATAGTGTAGTTTATAGTGTGGTAATTATAAGAAAGTTCTACATTACATTTTTCTGTCTGACTTTTAAGCTTGATTCACTCAGTAGATTCACTGAAGTGCCTGTTTTACAACAAGACGGATCCGTTAGATTGTGTTTTAATGTACGTTTAAGTGTTTGTAATGTGGTAACAGTGTCAGGAAATAAAATTTTATAAAAAATAGTAATGGTGGAACCAGTTTTGTGTAAAAAGTCAGTGCTCTAAATAAGTACCTAGACTTTATTTTGAACTTTACTTTTTTTATAATTATTAATACAAAGATCGAACACTCAGAAAAAACACTCAGAAAAAATTCCCTCGATCCGGTCGGATTCGAACCGAGCGACGTATTCTTGCATACCGTGGCAGACGCTATACCAACTAAGCCACGGAACGAACCAACGGACCTCACGATTTTTTTTCTTTGTGCTTGCGTCGTGTCTTTGTACTTGGTCTTTCAACGACTTTTTAGTCGTAGCGCCATCTATGAGAAATCTATGACAGATTTATCACCCAGTTAGTACCTTTACAGCTACCAGTCCTGGCGAGAGATGTCGCTATTCACTGTATTAATTAAATTTTTATTGAATTGATATTCAATTATTTTTTGTGAAATTACTCCACTAGTTTGTTATAATTATTAATACAAAGATCGAACACTCAGAAAAAACACTCAGAAAAAACTACTTTTATTATTAATTACAACAAAAAGTATTCAATAAAAAACCGCCTTACAATTAAAAACAAAATAAACCAAAACAAGAAAGTAGAAAGAAACATTTTCCAAGTCATCTCGAAATCGTTTAACCCTTACCAAGTGCAAAATCACAAGAGGCCACTAACAAGTAACCGGCACATTTGACATCCGACACCGAACTGGGTCAGGCAGCCAAGCCACGACCACTTATTTCGTATGTATGAGGACGGGCCTCGTATTTAAAAGCAGACATTTCACTGACCGACTGGACTGGAATTCGCAGTACCTCACTTAGATCGTGCAGAGCCAGGCAATGTTAAGGTGATGTTTCGAGAAAGTCACCACTTTTTTATATAAATGTCGGGTACTGGTTTGAATATAAGGTATACTTTTGTTTATTTTTAATTATTTTTTTCTCTTCATATATATAATAGAAGAAATTGCATGCGGCAATATTAGCAGTTTTTTCGTTATAAATGTCTCACAAGTACAGTATTTCATACATTCAACTCATAGAATAATTTCTATTGTTAGTGATTTTTCTACATTTTTTTATAATACTAAGTGACGGGCCGAACAAGTCGCATGCCTGGTGGTAAGCGACATGCCTGTCTCTAACACTTGCAGTGCCATTTAGAGCTTTTTATCAAAAAGATCCGAGAGGCAATGCCACTGCGCCCGTCACCTTGAGACGTAAATTGAAAACTCTCACGTACCTGTAGTTGTAGCACCCTTACCCTTAAAAGCCGAAACATATGACTGCTCAGAGACAAAAATAATTAAGGTGGCAGTACTTCCCTGGACGAGCTCTTTCACAAAGTGTTCTACCGCTACTAAAATTAATAACGAAGTTAATTAAGTTAAAATCTTGTTTTCGGACATATCGACCACTTTATCTATTTGCATTTAACAACGATTTGTAAATATTTCTCTCACATTCTACTTTCGACGTAGCCCCTGAAGGTATGGGCTTAAAAGATCTTAATAAGATGGACATAAATATAGTAGGCGAGAAAACGTCGTAGGAGATATACATTAAGTAGACGCTTTGAAAATCTTAAATACATGTTGACACTTCAAGAAATAAAGCTTATAACGGCTCAGACCCAATCTTCTAGCTTTTAATGAAATACACTTAGTTTTTAAGATCTGACTACTGCGTGAAATACAAGTTGAAATGTTATTTTGGAACGAGCCATTTTACTTTACGTCGTTGTTTATTATTTTGGCTTGATAAGAACTTATTTTGTACGTCTATCGAGGTTTGTTTTTAATGTATTGAAATTTGACTCACGGACTATCTGCTTTTTGTTTTTATCTTTTATTTTGATGACACTAAATTGGTTGCAGATAGACAAACAGGATTTGACCAGGTTTTGATTGAAACATGATTTCAAAATTCGTAGCAATATTTGTAAAAATCGAAATAATACATACAAGAATAAGTGTCAATGAAAATTGATTTTAAAAAGTCTTCAAACAATTTACGCGCAAAAGCAGAGATTTTTAATTCGCTAGCATTTTTGTTCAAATATTTCCCCCGAGTAATTTGCCAAATTAGCCTAACAAACAGACCAAATTTAATGGCGCGGGTATGACTCAAAGGACAGTCCTCTGAATTATTTACATTTCTCTGGGGAGGGTAGCGTCTTGCCTCATTTTAACCGCCGGTATCAAAAGGACTCCGTTGTTACGCTGCGCCTTTGAAAAAAAAGTTGGGTTATTATTTTTTAAAAGAAATAGAAAAATGTCAGCAGTTGATCGCGAGTCGTGTACGTGCAACACGAGTGGTCTCAGGCTAGAGTCATATCTTTTCAAAGCTTGTAGAGTGCGAGAATCGTACAGAAGATGTGCGGTGACAATGATGTTACATGTCGTATAGAAATAGTGGCTGCATTTCTTTACAATAATATAACATTTTTAGTCCTCACCATACCGTGTCTGACGCTCTTCCAAATTGATCTACGGAACGAGCCAGTAGACCTTAATTCTTTATATGCTTGTTGCAGATTTTTGTTATTATTGGTTTTAACGATTTTGAAATCTATGAAAGATTTGTATCAATAATGATCTTTATAACAAATTAGTGGAGTGATTTCAGAAAAATAATTTCATATCATGATAGTAAAATCGTTATACTTATTAATTAAAGTTAATATAGAAACGCATACGTATGCGCATATGCGCGTGCACACACTCATACCCCGCATTGGAAAACTCTGTATCGCGGGTGCCATGAACACACACATAGACAACCACAAATTACAACTCGCGTGAGAATTAAATGTAGGTTATAGAAATATTTCTCCCGGCACGGGAATCGAACCCGGGATCTCTGCGTGGCAGTCCGGCATGGTAACCAGTCGGCCACATAGGCACTTTAATAGAAAAAGTGATCATGGGACTCGCCGAAAAGGAGAAAGAAAAATATCGAAAAAAAAAATGGAACCAACTTAATAGCCTAAAAAATAACCAGTACGCGTTTAGGGTGCTGTTGGGGCTGTCTCGCTTCTGCAGCGTATCGGGGATGTTTGCTGAAGCGCCCGTAGATTGCTTTCATGCAATCATGCGCACGCCGTGCACCTCTCTGGTGCGCAGGGTCCTGTATCCTAACGACATTTGCTGACTAACTTAACTTACTTACTGACTAACAATACATGAACCATTGTAACATGGTATGTACATCTATTGACTAAATCTAAGAGTGGTTACACACGGCGAATTTTAGCAGCGATGCAAACGCGCGTTCGTGGATCGCGCGATTGCATCGCCTGCAATCGCCTATAAATAATAAGTGTAGCGATGCAATCGCACGTTTGCATCGAAGCAGTTGTGTGCTTGCATCGCGTTTCCATCGCTGCGAATTGTAATTCTATTTTATTTATATTATTATTTCTTTTTCATTTAGATTTTATACAAAATTTTATTTTTGAGTCTAATTACATTAAATCTTTCTAATGTTTGATCCATGTTTATCGAAATAAATGGTTTGTTATTATTAACGATAATTATTTTTCTTCTTCTCGAAATAATCTTATAAACAAACATCAGTAAATATTCAAATCATGTTCACAACAGTTCCGAGCGTTACCGCAAAGTCATCGAGCCGTGAGACCCGACGTGCGTCTCATTTGAGATACACTCCGCATCGCGGAAGCCATTTGGACGAAGCATTTTGTATGGTCCGCTTTAGACAATTCTCATCAGGTCCACGTGCTAGTGACGTGTGGTCACGGTACCGCAGAATTGTGAAGAGAACGTTGTGCATTCTCAAAATCCTATAAACACATTCTTTTTTAATCGCACATGTAGGCACTTCTAATAAATTGATCACTAAATGAAAATGGTTGAGTAAACACAAGACTAGAAGGAACAATCAATATTAAAGAACTGGACATAAAAGGGAATTGTCGAAGTATAATTATGTCTTTTCAATTTTAATGGCGTAAATAGTAGTTACGGATCCCATGATCATTCGGCGTTGAGTATGTAGTAATTGCGAAAACTTACGATTACTTACGATAGTAATAAATATTCTATTGCAGAAGTAGTATTGTATGACATTTATATAATTCTAAAAATACTCCACTACCCTATTATTCTTATTGGTACAAATATCAAACAGCACGAAAAGATATTCGTTCGATGTAAGTAGTTGATGTTTTCAAGCTGTTCTTCTATGTAACCATTACAATTAGGAAATTATGTCAGTTTAAGCAATTGTCGTCTCTCCCTTTATGTATTTTCGGTCTCATGAACAATTTTAAATATTTCGAGCACATTTTAATAAAAATCTTCCAATATTCAAAACCGTGGACACATAATCGTCGTCGCGGCGGAGGACGTGGCATTCAGAAAGCTCTCGCATCTCCTATTCATTGTGATGATTGCTCGACTCTCATTATACTCCGGTACCGACAAAAGTCACAACTGGGCATAAAGGACTGGGCCGGTTTGAAAAAATGAAAAATTTTGCCTTAGAATATGCCTTGAAATGTTCCGAGACAAAGAGGGAACGACGAAAGTACTTTTATACAGAAATTTATTTGTAAATTATACAAAGAAAATGGTGAATATTTGTGCCTTGTATTGTTTGTCCTTACCTACTAGATGTAATTATACAAATGAGTTTTATCAAATGAACAAAGCTTAAGTTTAAAGTGAAAAATAATAATGCGCATTTAACTGATTTTATAATAACTGCTTCCGTGACCGAACGGTTCCATGCTTGTCTGCCACACAGAGGTCCCGGGTTCGGTTCCCGGGCCGGGGGAAATATTTGAACGTTGTTTATGTGAATATCCATGGCACTCGGGGGGCTACGAGCGTGTGCTGTATTTGTTTATTATTATATTGAATTGTATTCATTTCTCTTATTATATTTTCACATAGAAAATATGAGCCTTGTGTTGTTTGCAGAGGATAAACCCATAACCTTGTGATTGCATTATTTTAACTTTTTTATAAAAAATAACTAAATAAATAACTACCTCAAAAGTTCCTGGGATTACATCTATTTGCCAAGTTTTATTGAAATCGGTTACGGTAAAGTGCGCGAAACCGAATTCATCCCCTAGTTTGTCACCCTTAGACATCGAGTATACAATCAGAAATAGAGACGAAATGTCATGTTTGTTTGAAAACCATTCTGCCAAATCATTACGGTGACACTTGAACTCCGATTGGCCAGTCCGAATTAGAAACAATTAATGGGTGTCGTCAATTGTTTCACTTCAAACCGACCAGTTTAATTTGAGATTAGCTATAATGGCCGAAAATTTAAAAATGACATATTTAATTACGATGAAATGCGATTCCGTTTGTTTTGAAAAATAGATGTTTCGCTTTTCCACACCAATGAATGGAACAGTCCCCCATAGTTACAGATATTATCTTTATTATAATAAATACAGAATATTTTTGGAATATACGGAGACATACAAACAGGTCAGTTGTTGGCGCTGTACAATTTCTGCTTTGTAATTTATGATTTCAGCGCAAACGAGAGTTAATATTTAAAAGTGATATAAGTTCCATTTGCCTGATGAGTTGCCAGGGATGGATGGTCTTCATTTCGCCTCTATTTCTGGTTACATATTCGATGTCCATAGAGGTAAAATATTTTCTTCAATACTGTGGTACCCTACTTCCAACAAAAAAAGAATCATCAAAATCGGTTCACTAATCCGGAGTTACGGCGTAACATACAAAAACCTCCTTATTTTTTTGAAGTCGGTTAAAAAAAATCGTACTTAAATATTATCTCTATCGCCGATTATCTCTATGCGATCACAGCTCTTATCATTTGTTAATCATTACTTGTAATGGGTGAAGCGGCTCCATTGTTATCCGGCCCCCGAAAACACGAAACAAATATAGCAACAAATATTTTCATCCCGGAAAGAGAAAACCCTTGAACGAATCCGCTGAGACTGCCTCATCAAGCGAGTAGTCTGAAATTTGTTGCGTCGATCGGTCCCCCTCGCTTTGTTCAGAACATTTGAAGTACTTTTACAAGTACAGCCTTGTTTGCAGTGCAGATAAATGAGACTGTAAGTTGTCTTTAACACCTTTTACTCGTACATGTTGACAGTGAGAAACTTCGAGTGTGAAAACCTGTAAAATCAGATCAACGCACTTGCATTCGCAGCATACGCGCCCAGTTATACGACGTGAAAAATTTCGTGCGGAAGCCGCGCGGCGACCGCCCAGTAAGAGTTACGCTTTCACGTACATTAACGGCGATTCTGAATAGTATTTAGTAGGCAACAACATTTAAATTCCTCTGAATAATAAAACCGCGTGGTTGCCGCGTAGATCAACGACCAGCCAGGTTAAAGCGTTAAATTTAAATAAATAGAGCGCACTTTGCCATGACAGATGCACGAGGTCGCTGTGCGGCGGCAACGCGGTCTATTGCTAACGCGATTAAATTCGTGTCAAATAAATGCGCCCTAAGAGTCTATATAACCTTAAATGGCTTTAGTTGATTCCGCACAACAGTGAAAGTGCATGGAAAAATTATATAGTAAAATGATAGATAGATAGATGAAACGTTTATTGTCTTGAATCACACACACAACAATATTATAGAGTAAATTGATTAAAAGAGACACACAGAAATCAAAATTTAAACTAAAAAAAAAGCATAATACTAACCTAATTATCAACAGCTTGTGTGTGCTAAAGCAAGCCAAATAGATCGTGGCTCAGTGCAAAATTTGCTCAAGAGCAAGGCACTGATTTTTAGCCACCTTAAAATTGAGGATCTACACGGATTGCTATACGGTGTGAAAAAACGATTCCTAAATATTTTCACGATAGAAAAGAACACAATCTTACTTCGCAATTTTACAAAAAAACCGCTGTATTCAATAGGTATTTTACATACACCAGTCATTTATTTTTTATGTCAATTGAACTAAATTGAACACGTATAGTATACGATATGCATTTTTCAAATGGCTTTGATTTCGTAAGTAAAAAAATTAATTCTGAAATAAAGCCAGTGTCACTGTCGCTCGACCCAAGCAAAATGAACCGTATTAGTACGGGAAAAATTTTAATTTGAGCTGAGGTAGTATGTACACACAGCCATAATATAAGTCACTTTTCGGCCCAAAGCTCCTTACTTTAGATGTATTTTAAATTTTTAGTTAAGAAATCTATGGAAGAAATTTAATATAACTATTATCTAATATTCTCGTTTTTACTTCACCTCCACTGCGTCACCCTATATAATTTGAACATATTACATTCTGATACATAGATCGAACAAATACAAAGATAAGAATAATAACAAATATTGGCTGAATTGGTAGAGCATCTGGCATGGATTGCCTAAGAATGCTGGTTCGATTCCAGCCGGATCGAATGCATGTTTCTGTTTCAATATTTGTTGTAATAATTATAACAAAGTAGTGAAGTCATTTTACTAAAAATAATTGAATATCGTGATAGTTAAACAACGTGACATTCAATAAACTTAAAAATTAAAATTATTAAAGCGACATTTCTAGTCAGCCGCTGGTAGCTGTAAGGGTAACTGGCGGAGTGAAGAAAATCTTTCATAGATTTCTCACAAATGGCGCTACGGCAAAAAATGTCGTTAAAAACCAAAAACAAAGATCTGCAACAAAGATACAGAAAAATTCCTAAGGTCTGCTGGTTCGTTCCGAGGCTTGAATGACAATCTGGCACGGATTGCCTGGGTCGTTCGGATTCAACCGGATCGAATGGATTTTTCTTAGTGTATCGATCTTTGTTGTGATCATTATAACTAGTGAAGTAATTTCACAAAAAAAATTTAATATCATGGTAATAAACTGCGTGGCAGATTACGCTGGTCTGCCACGCAGAGGTCTCGGGTTCGATTCCCGGGCGGGGAGAAATATTTGTATGATCAACATAACATTTACTTCTCTTGTAGGTTTGGGTGTAATTTGTGGTTGTCTATATGTGTGTCCATGTCACCCGCAACACAGGGTCTTCCTAGTAAAAAAAAAAACTGAGTCAGTCAGCCGTGACCATGAGACCTGTAAAGAGCCCGAAACGTCGGTTTGTTTGAATAAACAAGTATACGCGATTTAAATCCGGAAAAATGGTTTCATTTCCTATGTGTAACAATCGCGAAAACCTAAGAACCCGAAACAAATTTCAAGTTTAAATTAAATAAAATTATTTTCAATGAGCGTTAGGTTAAAAATATTTATATAGTAATTACACACCCGTCGAGAGTATATTTTTACTATAATATATAATGGCGATACGCACATCATCACTTCTATTTTATCATTCTGTAAAACTTTAATTTTAAACATTACTAAAAATTAAAACAGGTCGTCTACAGATGTATTTGATAAACCGTGTACTGCACATCACATATTCTGTGCAGCATCAGAACCATTCACCCCATTAGCGCAGATATTCAAAATAATTGGCGTTGACTTCAGATAGGCAACAAAGGTACTTCAATTACTCCGTTGTCCCTATTTTTATCTCCAGCTTGGCTGAGTGGATAGAGGGTGGAGAAGTCGCAAAGGCAATTTTATTTATATTTTCTGTTTACGAAGCTTTGTTTTCTATGAATCAACTATCAAGTCCAACGACACGGTATGCATTATAATGATGAGAACAAGGAAACAAAATTGGAAGCGTTCTGAGTTGAAAACTAGTCCATTATTCAATTACAAGCATTCATATATTCCCACAGAAAAATGAGAATAATGTATAATAATAATAATAAAATAAAACTCATTTATTTTGGTAACATGGACGTAAGGTGTTAGTTACAAAACCACTTAAATCTAATGTTAGTATATGTACACAAAACAACAAAGACAGAGACAAAGCACAATAGATAAACCACTACTTATATTTTCAGTATATGATTCAGGTATACACAGTCGAGCCGGTTTGCGATCATGCTCAGGATGCTGTTTGGGCTGGCCCGAATCCTGCGCGCCAGGGATGTGCATCGTTTCCACATCGTGGTGTAGAAGCAATCTACACGTGCCTCCCCGAATATCGCTGACGCGCTGCAGTACCGCGGGAGCCCCATCAGCATCCTGAATGTATTAATTGTATTGAACATGTAAAGCACTGTACTGTTTCTGAGTGAAACTAACCCACAGGCTGCTTGTGTAGGGCGTCGTACAATAAGCTCCGAGTAGTGTAGTCTTTGCTTCAGTAGAACAGTGTGTAGCGTCTGTGTTTAATATATTTTTTTTTTTCATGATACCAGTTGACGGGATGAACAAGTCGTCCGTCTGGGGTTTTACGACACTCTTGTCCATAACAGTTGCAATGTAACTCAGAGCTTTAAATGGCAAACATCTGAAGAGCACTGCCATCGCACTCGTCACCCTGAGACATAATGCTGTCAAGTCTCATTTGGACGTAGTAAAACAAAAAGGATCCAATGCACATCCAGTCACTTTCGAGATATGGCAGTTTGAAGTTTAAAAATGTTTCTCACTCTTGTTTTATTTTCAAAACTTATAATGACATGTAACTCCAGAGATATTTATTTATGTTCATATGTTGGATTTTTTTAGCTGATCTAAGAGGTTAGACTTTAGAAACCGTATGGTACATAAAACTAATTTTTTGATAATTTTGTGGATTGGATCATTTTTGCTTAACTACGTCCATTTGTAATTTCACCAGCACCATCATGGCGCATTTATTCCACACGAATTTCACCGCGCTCATTCCGCGCGGACGAAGGGCGGAGTCCGCGTTGCCGTCGCGCAGCGGACCCCGTGCATCTAATTGTAATGGCAAAATACGCTCTATTTGTTTAGCATATACGTTTTAACTTAAATGAGCATCCCGGGCACGCAGGCGAGGCTGTATTATATACAGTAAAGCTCATATTAGACTAACTCTTTATTTATTTCTTAATACTTCTACATTGAGTTTATAATATCTATTATAGTTTCGCAATACTTATTTATTCACTTATGGTTTTGTCACACTTACATTATTTTATTATAAGAGGAGCTTACTTTACTTGATGTACATGTGACGCCCTGTAAGGGCACAGCAAAGTGATGAGGGCACATAATCATAATAAAAGTAATAAAATAAATTTTTAAAACATTAAATAAATCATTAGAAATATTTGATTATTTATTTAACATGAGTAAGATAAATTAAGAAAGATATCGAAGTATTTTAAAGTAATTACAAGTATGCGAATGAAAAGTTTTCGTTTCTCTTGTGACCGCTAGCGGCGCTGTACATTTGTAGTTCAAAGACGTAATTAATTATTCGTAACTCGTTTATTTAAAGAAACAATTTGTATATAAGCTGGCATTAGACTTGATGTGCTGCCGATTGTTAGTTGCCGCGCGTAGCGCTTGCGCACTCATTTTGGTGTCGGCAGAATATCAACGATATTTTGTAGGTACTAGCGTATCATTAGCGCCAAACATTAGGCTACCACGGCTTTTTACGCGATTTCACATCTAGGAAAAATTGTAGCATTACATTTTTTGTTAAATACTTTATGAGATGCCTAGCGACTAGCTACACTGTAATTACACCTTGTAAGAGGTGCTCACATTGATATTTCCAAAATTCAATTTGAAAAATTCGGTATACACTCTTAACCATTTTGGAAAGAAGTGCCTGAGTACGAAATTCTCGACTTGAAGGTCACTTAAGATGACCTTTTCTTAAGTGTCGTTTAAAAAAAACAATGGAATTGGATTTTATTCACAAAATTTTGTATAATTCGAGTAATTATATAATATATAGTATGTAGAATAGTCGTAGCGGTAGAGCGCCTTGTGAAAGACTTCGGCGAGTGAAGCACTGTCGCCAAAAAGTGAGCACTACTGCGTTTCAGTTTCAAAGGGTAAAGGGTGTTGATGAAATAATAGGGACATGGGACTTTCAACTTATGTTTTAGGGTGACGGGCGCAGTGGCAGTGCCCCTCCGAAGCCCCTCAGTCAAAGCTCTGAGCGGCACTGCAACTTGAAATGAACCTGGCGTCCAATTCGAACTTCGGCAGATACATTGAATCCATGGCCAAAAAATCAGCCAGAAACCTTGGCATTATTTTCAAGGTGAGGCGTTACTTCACACCGGGACAGTTGTTTCAGCTGTACCAAGCATAAGTCCGGTTGTGTATGGAGTACTGCCAGTACTGCTGCCACTTGTCGGATACCGACTAGCCTTGGATTCAATCGACAAGCGTGCCAAGAGACTTACAGGTGATTCGGAATTAGTAGAAGCGAAGCCACAGAGCCTTGAACACCGCCGTAAAGTTACTTGCTTATCAATATTCTACAGGATATATCACGGAGAGTGTGCGATGGAATTTAATAATTTGATTCCGTTTTCCCCTTACCGTCATTGGGAGATTAGACGTGGGCTGGGATTCCACCCCTATGTTGTGGATATTCCCAGGATTTGCACAAAACTTGTCGCTTCCACATTTATATGACGAGCTGCTACAGAGTGGAATTCCCTACTTACGGACTTATTTTCCAAATGCCATAACTTGGACCTTTTCAAGGCGAGAGTGAATAGGTATTATATAGGTGTGTATGCTACATTGTCGACCTCATCATCACTTTCCATCAAGTGAGATGGAGGTCAAATGCGCACCTATTTTTTATATTTAAAAAAAAACTGTTATGAACAGGCATATCGCTTACCTCCAGGAGTACGACTTGTTCACTCCATCACTTGGTATCATGAAAAAAGAGGCTTGGAAACAAAATTTAGTATTATTTTTAAAAATCGAAATCAAACTTGGAGTATTATCCTATCATATAGAAAAACAATCTGAAGTTAATATAATTCTCGGAACTAGTGACTTTTAAATTCTTCCAAGTTTCATGCTCCAATTCTGCCAAGTCCCAAACAAGTATTAACTCATCCAGCGCAAGTCCTTAAGGATTTCCTCAAAACGCTGCCCTCATTTCAACGTAGTTCAAGAGCGTTCCGTTCCACGTGAGATCAAAGCGAGGTGAGGACTTTCTTAAACGTCGAAAACGAGCGCAAATATAGTCAAAAAGCGACGTCTTTTTGTTTAGTTTTCCGAACGCACTTCCTTTCTTTTCTGAAATTTCTTTATTGGATTTTTGTCGCTTTTTGTTAGAAGAGTTTATAATTAGTTCTATTGTATAGACACTGAAATGTTCATAACCCTGTAATAACTTAGTGGAGTTGCCACATAACACATCACGGCGCGAAATACACGCTATTCAGTTTAGTTCATGAACGTAATAGATGTTGAAATTCAATATTTCGAGTCTGTACAAGTGATCCAAGAATCTGTCATCAGACAAGAGCTCCGCTTACAGGCAAGCTTCAAGACTACTAGTGCGCTTTGTCTAACTAACATACTTTTATACAACTAGCATGCGTGTTAGACAATTATATACATAAATAACCCTTGGGTATTAATTCGTACAAATTAACTTTAGTATATTATTTAAATCATAGATGGCGACACTTGGATAAAAGAAACTTAGGTATTGAATGTCGAAAAACTGATGTACGTCATACCGGATTAGAGATTTAAAATACTAAAGAGAAATACAAAACTATTCAAACTTATAGGAAATGAAACTATTTTTCCGGATTTAAATCGCGTATATTTGTTTTTTTCAAACAAGCCAAAGTTTCGGGCCCTTTACTGTTCCCACGGTCACGGTTGACTGGTGTGATAAAGTCATCAACCAGTTATGTCTAATAATTAATGCATTTTTTGAATTTATTCTCTAAATTAAATAACGTTTTGGCATTAACTTTTACTTTAAAATATTACAACAACGCCTGAATAAGAGCATTTAACCTTGACAAAAATGTCATAGCTGCCATCTGTTGGCCATTTCGAACATTGTTACAATTGCATCGCGGGTTTACTTGGTACCATCTATTGACCAGCTGTATGAATCAAAATAAGCGTCGGAATAATTGGAGTTACGAGTGCGATAATTCTTTGCACGAGATTGAGTATCTGTATTAGTATAGTATTATAATATCTGTGATATAACTGTTATGTTTGTCGAATACTTTTACAAATATTTATCAGTATCAGATATTGATTTAATCAACGCAGGTTGCTCTCCCAATCTAAGGCAAAAATGTCGCTGGTGAAATTAAAAAGCATTGTTTCACCTTCAATGTGTAGAATAATATCTCAAAAATCTACAAAATCTAAATAGAACGGTAATTTCATAAGAAGTGAAATCAATTTCGTTTGCTCGTCTATTTTGTCACAAACAGTTGTACGAATAAACATAGCATCATGATTTAATGACGTCACAATACATTCGTTCCGTAAAACATCGCTTTTGCACTAAGTGAATTTGTTAAATACTTTGTACGCCTCTGAGCTAACCATGAAGATTCAATTATTTATATAGTTTTTGTGAAGGTACTCTACTAGTTTGTTGTTATAATTGATACAGAGATGGAACAAACTCAAAGAAAAATTTCTTCGGTCCGGCTGGATTCGAGCCAGTGCTTTCAGCATACTGTGGTTGGCGCTCTCTCAACTGAGCTACGGAACAAACAAGCAGACCTTATGATTTTTTCTGTGTGTTATTTGCAGATCTTTGTTTTTAGTTTTTAACCACTTCTTTGCCGTAGTGCCATCTATGAGAAATCTATCCATCACGCAGCCAGGTGCCTTTATAGCTACCAGTGCGCTGACTAGAGATGTTCCTTTAATAATTGTGAAGGTTATCGAATACCATAATGTTTTTACTACAATTATTTATCGTGAAAGTGTTTCAATACTTTATTATATTATTAATACAAACATAGAACACTAAGAAAAAGTTATTTCTAATAAAATGAAGTCTGTTAAGAATCCTTTTCGTCTTATTAACTAGATTTTCTATTTGTACAACTTATCTTTTCATATGTTACTCATATTTAATTCAATTAAGTCGTATCAAATCAAGTCCTCTACGCCTTATCCCAAGTCCTTGGAGTTCGTAACGTCCATTTGTAACTCGTTACCCCCTCACTAAACGTTATGAATTATTAATGTACCGAGCGGATTAACTACTGTAAAATATTATGAATTTTTAATGCACCTAGCGGATTAACTTATTATAAATCTGTCTTGTGGGTTTCCGTCTTGTCGGGTGGAGGTAGGAGTAAATAATAGTTGAAGTCGCCTTGCTGTACATTTCCTTGTTAAATTAAATATTTCTTTTTTACGATTGTATCTTTAACAATGTCACTTAAACGTAGATTAAGGATTTAAGAATATGTGCATACTTAGTCTTTGACAGAAGTGAGAAGGTTTTTCAAAAATCTCTCACTAGATGTCATTAGTGGCGACGAATGACGGAAGCCAGTACAAAGATCTATAACAAAATCATATAGGGGAATTTTGACAGCTCCGTAACTTGACCTGTAGCTCAGTTGGTAAGAGCAATGCTACGGTGCAGCATAGTCGTGGGATCAACTTTCACCGGGTCGAACAAATTTTAAGTTTAAAAGTAATTTCACAGAACATCTCAATAATGTATTCTACTAAACGTTAAGAGTAGTGGCTAGGCATAGAGCTCAACTGCCATTGCAATGTTAACGTAAGTTGACCTGTGGCTTAGCAGTTAGTAAGAGCAATGCCAACTGCCCACCAAAGACACACTGGGTCGAAGAAATTTTTCTGTGTGTTCAATCTTCAATCTTTGCATTAGTAATCCATAACAAAGGCCAAGAAGTTCAAACTCGCCAGCCAGCGACCTATAGAGCGTAGCATACTAGGTCTAAAATTAAGACTACTTTATTAACTAGATAGTATCAGGAACACAACGTTGCATTCACAAATACAAATTGTTGAACTGGGAATGGGCTGGACATGTCTACCGAATGCCGAGTGAGTTCCAGGCCAAGATAACCATGGATTGAAAGCTCCACAACTCAAAAAGGAGAAGCGGTTGACCACGTCGGCGACGGCGGTGTAACTTAGACTCATTTTTAAAGGACTGGCCAGGTGATGCCCAAGCCCGAGAACAATGGGAAAAGAGGGCGAAGGCCTTTTAGAACTTATAAAAAAGAATCTTTAACCAGCAGGAAAACGGTCCAATCTTATCAAGTTGCACGCAAATCTTTTCAAGGAAGATTTCTATAACAAAGCCGTCTAATTAGTACCGTTCGTACAATCTCATTAACATGTTCCAACGTTTCTCAGATACGCTGTGCCCTGATGTTGCCGTTACAAGTATAGATATATCAACACATGTAACCTAAATGCGTGTGTTTTCTCTTGTTTAGTCACGTAGACTCATTTCAACCAAATCCGCCGCTACGATCGTGTTGAGATTCACCAACACGTTCAAACCATCATCGGGAGTGTTGTTCATTATCATCTCTTCTTAAACCACGTGTTGTTGTTTTTATTGAAATTGCTTTTACAATTATCCACAACGTCATCCATGCTGACAAATTGTAACAGAGCGCTACCAACTACCTAAGCGGTCCACGTGTTAGGAGCTTAGGGCGTTATTCTCGTCAGGGCTGCCTCAGCGGAATTAATTAATATACCTTGTTTTGTATTTAGGATTAGCGGCGTTTGTAAGTGGATATAGTAACAGTTCAAAAGCGCGTTACGGCTTAGCGATTTGATTAATTTGATTGAATGCAAGGAGATCTGCTTAGGGACTGAATGTTATAGATATGTTCATTGAGACGGAAATATTTCTCGCGAGCACCTGTGTACTACATGTCTGTACAGTACATTGCCTCTTGTGGTCACAAGTGGAAGAATTCGGTACAAAAATTCTACTCATTACTATGAACAATTTAGAAAATTTTTCAAATCGTGAAAAAACAAATTTGCTGCTCCGTATTTTTTATACTTTTACACACAAATTATTTTTATGCTTGGTGACATTGTATAAGTGAATAATCTGTGTTTTAATTCTATTTTTGCGCTTCGTTTTGTAATTATTTACTTGTACCCTTTTTTTATGAAAAATAAGTGCGCATTTGACCTTCATCTCACCTGATGGAAAGTTATAATGAAGTCGATGTAGTATACACACCTAAATAATGTATAGAGATATCCAGGTCATAGGGGTGGAATTCCAGCCTACGTCTAGTCCCCCGATGATGGAAAGGGGAAGGCGGAATCAAATTATGCAATTCCATCTCACACTCTCCGTGATATATCCTGTAGAATATAGATAAGCAGGCAACTTTACGGTGATGTTCAAGGCTCTGCAGCTTCGCCTCTACTAATTCCGAGTCACTTATAAGCGTCTTGCCACGCTTGTCGATTGAGGCCAAGGTGGCCAGTTGGTATTTAGCAGAGCCATTCCATAAGTGGCAGCAGTGTCCATACACGACCGGGTTTTTTGCTTGGTACAGCTGAAGCAACTGTCCCGGTGTGAAGTAATGCTTCACCTTGGAAAGGATACCAAGCTTCCTACCAGCAGATTTGCATTTTTGCATCTTACGATTGAATGTTTTGATTATATGTCTTCATTTTGTTTCTTATTTTTCTTCTGTTTTGTTCCGTTTTTTCTTTCGTGGTGTCATTTGTGAAAGTCAAAATATAATTTTAATTAAAAATTAAAACAAAACGACTAAAGGAATACAACATTGAACCTTAAACTTTAAAAGAATAAAAACTATAAACTGTATTACGCACAAAGACATTGGTTTAAAACCATATTTATCTAATCTTTATCAATGTTTATTAATTCCCTGAATGTAGTTCGTTGTATAAGTAAAACTAAAAGGCGAAACAAATAACTTCTTATCTTAGCGTCTTACATACGTACCAAAGACAAGACAAACAAACAACCGCGTCTAGACAAAACAGTTTGCTAAGTACTTTACAGTGCTTCCTAGTGTTGTGTGATTTTAGGATAGAAATCAGTTTAAAGCGAAGCAGTGTAAGTACATTTACGGTGAAACACGCAAAGCGAGGCAATGGCGAATAATAAAGAGTCAGAGCAATCACTGAGTCAAAGGTATGTAGAAAAAAAAACCGCTTGATTTAGCGCTTTTTTTATTTACAGCATTAGCGCCCAGTTACACGAGAAGAAAGTTTTCGTGCGGCCGCCGCGCGGTCACCGCTCAATTACCACGCCTTCATGTACATTAATGGCGAATCTGAATTATATTTATTATATTTAAATTCCTCTGAATAATACAACCGCCCGGCTGCCGCATACCTATAAAAAAACTCACAGTCGAATTGAGAACCTCTTTTTTTGAAGTCGGTTCAAAATGGTTCGCTGTTTGTATTATAAAACCATATATAAAACTACGCAAAATCTAAAACTGTATACCAAAATTATTAAACAAAACGAATTTCCTCGACAGTGTATTACAATTTGTTGTGAAATACACACAAAGCGTGTCAAAACTACAACTAGGTACGTGTCAATTCTCGACGAAAACAATTACGTTGAACAAAACGAGAGCGTGGAGCAAAGAAGTGTCATATTATGAGAGTCAGTAAACATCAAAATTCAAATGAAGACATTTTTAAGCTCACACGACAACAACTAAACTGCTTTAAATTATCAAAATAAAGTTCAAAAAAGTACAAAGTCTTTTTTATTTACGTAATAATATTAGGTTGGTGTCAATATTGGATATTCATTTCAGACGTTTTTATTTATTGAAATTAAGCACTTATTATGGCCGCGTCTGTGGTCGTGTCGTGTACGTTAAATTTCTAAATTTTCTTTGAAAATAAACTTTGTGATATTATAATCACGACGAGTGACTCCTCCTGATGAATAACCTGTAGCAAGTCAACTTGATGGAATTCCTTAACAAAATGGCATTCTTTCAAACATGCCAACCCGCTAGCCTTGAGTGAGAAGCAACATTAATAATAGCGCGAGATATTGCTCTATACTTGCGCTTCTATGTCACTTCTCGAACAAGTAGTCGTGCTACTGGTGTGACTTTCTCCTTCAAATTCTCTGTCCTTGGAGGACAATGTACTTTTTGTACTAAACATTTTAGGAAATGGAATTAATTTTTCGAATCTAATTCACGTGTATTTGTTCTTCAAACAAACGAACGTTTTGGGCTCATTACAGGTCATTGAGTTGTTTGAAGAAACATAATTATATACGAGATTTGGATCCGAAAAATAGGTTCATTGTTGTTTTTTGTCTTATACTCTGTCCCATATAAATATTGTTACGTAAATGCACGTCCGCATTAATTTACATAGAGGGCGCCACGTCAGGCCCTGGGGGCAGGCGCGATTAAAATCCCTAAAATACACGTCACCGTGTTGACGTTTTGATGAGGCGATATAAATTGTGCGGAGGACGCGATCCCCGCGGGCGACGCGTGCTTGCAGAAAATGAAGGCAATCAAACGACTCGAGTCTTTTGCTTAGCAAGTAAAATTTTCGGGTGATGCCCGGTACAATGCAATATTGCTGTGTAAATATTTTTTTGTAAGATTTTTGCAGCGTATATATGCCAACTAGCGATCTACGTAGGAAATTGTTTTTTTTTTTAATTTGAATTTTGTACCACACAAAACAGCACAATTGGCGAACTAATAATGAATAGGCGGTGTTCTCAGGTTTTCCCGATTGTTACACATAAGATATTACATCCGATACGATTTAAATTAGGAAAAATAATCTCATTTCCTAATAGGCGGCGCATTATATAAAAGATAAAGAAGCTTATTAGATTAACGTTTCAAGCGGTCCTGCACTATTAGCCTTTACACGGCCGCTCTTTCTGTTGTATATCCACATTTATATAATCTTTATAATAAATATATAACAATGTCAGACTAATGAGATGGAGACTCGAACATAATAATAATAACAACGCACACACTCAACATAGCCCCGCACCGGGGAAACTCTGTATCGCGGGTGTCATGGATACATACATAGGCCATCACAAATTACACCCAAACTTACGAGAGACCTACATTTATTAGGCCATATAAATATTTCTCCTGGCCCGGGAAGTGAACCCTCTGCGTGGCAGTCTCTGAAATTGCTTATACTATTTATTCAATCAAAGAGTTCGTCCAGGGAAGTACTGCCATCTTACCTATTTCTGCTACCAATCAGTAATGTTAGCATTACTGTGCTCCGGTTTTGAAGGGTGAAGGTGAAGTTACAGGCACATGGGACTTGTCAACTTATGTCTCAGGCTGTTGGGCGCTTAGATCTTTGCGATTTAAAGCTCTGAGTGGTTAGGGACAGGCGTGTCGCTTACCACCAGATACACGACTTGTTCGTCCAGTCACTTAGTATTATAACAAAAAAACCATAGTAAAACATTATTTATGATTTCTTTTTATATAAGTCTGGGGTGTACGAAAGGAACTTCTCCGCATGACACGCGTACGTTCATTTTCTGCCCGTCTGGCGCATCTAGAGTAATCGGCGAGTACCTCACGCTGATTTGCATACCTTGTCACCACGATGGCAAGCCTTATAGTGCATGCCATCGATACGTTAAGAAGAAGATTTAAGAATAGTTAGTGAAAGTATGGTCCTGGTAAGCTGTAGTACAGGTTTATTCGCCTAGTATGGCTTTAGTCTTTCATATAGGTTACGACATTACGTAGTTTTTATTTAATATAACATATTATTATTGATACAAAGATCGAACAAACATAAAGGGAAATTCCTTCGACCCGACTGGACTTGAATCAGCAACTGTTGCTTCAACGTGGCTACGCCTCTGCCAACTGAGCTAATGTGTAGTAGTATTTTCATAAAAAATAGATGAATAGAAGATGAATGTCATGGTGGTAAAAAAATCATATTATTCAATAAAGATAAAATATTTCTAATATTATATAACTTTCTTATGAGTTGAGATAATAAAGAAATTTAGATTAAGAGGCAAGAGCCTCTTGAATGGCTTAAAAGACAAATCAAGAAAAAGCGAACTATACGTGACACGCCACAGAAATACAACCATCTCAATTTGTTAGCGAAGCTGGCTGGCTGGAACTTTTACGAACAAAACATTCGAGATTTTTTTAATGGAGGGTACGCACCACATGGCGTATTACAGTGTATATCGACACACACACAAGAAGAAATAAACTTTTCTACACGACTACAGACTTACTCTATGAGTCGTATTCTAGAACTCTACTCAATGCTCAAGTCAGGATTTGAGTATGGTTTAAAGCACTCGAAATCATACTCAAGTCCCTGCCATTGGGGTCGTATTTCCAGTGCTTGTGTTTCCAGTGCAATTCTGACTTGAGCATTGAGTAGAGTTCTAGAATACGACCCTATGACTCTATGGCGCCGTGTGCATAGGCACTGTAATTTTTTTCACCTTTTTTTTTTTAAAAAAAGACGAACATTTTGTGGAAGTACATCCAATCGAATAAACCGGATTCATCCCCTAATTTACCACCCTTAGAGGTGAAATATTTTTTAAATTTGAATAGGACCGCTACTGACTTACCTCCTTTCCAACAAAAAAGAATCATTGAAATCGATTCACAAATCTCAGAGGAATCGCGAAGCATTAACACAAAAAAAATACAGCCGAATTGAGAATCTACTTTAAAAATAAATAAATATTCATTAGTAATGGATGACGGTTAAGTTAATAAATTATTTTTGTTATGACAGGGAAACTAAACAATAAACATTGGTCAAAAAACAATGCGAACAAAAATAATGTTTTTTTACGATTTGTTCCAATTAAGAAAGAACCCAAAAAATGGACTCAATAACAACGTAGAGAATAGTAATATCGAGAAAAGGTCTAACTTTATGGTTATTTACTATATTACAACGACGCAAGCCGAAGTCATTCTTTCGAGTCGAAATAACATTACTGGGAATAACATTTAGATACATATTATTCCGAGTAAATAGGCTTAGTAAAATAGCGTTAAAAGTTAACATCTATTTTCTATACTTAGAGTAATACATATTTAACAAAACAAAAAAGCAAGAATTTAAGTCATTGACTTACAATTATATGGACGTCGGGTCCGCGCTAAAAAGTGTCCGAACTTATAAGGCGTTAAAATCGTATACAGAGCGTCATTCACGCTGTAGTCTTCGTTTGTTCGACTGACAGCGAAGCAAGGAAAATTAGACAGTACTGCGATGACATTACAATTTAAATCTAACGTTTTAGCTTTTTCATATTCCTTTACATGTCACTACGTTTAAATAGGTTGACTTGGTACATTTTTTTCGTAGTTTTTGTATTAGACCCGTCGTCCATTTATTTGTAAGTCAATGATTTAAATAATAAAAGTTAGTATACTTAAATAAATAGTAATCCGAGTAACGGGCGCAGTGGCAGTGCCCCTGAGATCTTTGCGATTTAAAGCTCTGTACTCAATACTCAATATATGTGTTGCATTCATATGGTATATACATGTCTTAACATTAAAATAATGCTACACATACGTTTTATTAGGGATAACAACAAGAGCAGAGGTAGGCCAAGGTTTCAATTATTAATTAGAATTGTTATTTATCAAATAATAATAAAAAATATATCATATAATAAGTAATATGTCATATTATAAGCAGAATTATGTCACTTGAAAGTTTGAATTTAATTAGATTACAATAGCAAAACTTTATAGTATATAATTAAGATTTATTATTCAAATTTATTACAATATTATTAATAGCATTTATCAATAAGACGTAATTTTTATTTATTTACAAACAGTGAATACTTTTCCTCGTTTTTAATAATGGGCGAGAGTTCGTTGATTGTCCTCACCAACATCTAGTGGGTACTTGAGCTGTGTATATGTAACAGAAGCATTCTATTGCGTGATCTAAAAGTGTGTCGTTGGGGCAGGTCGTCAATATTAGTATAAAGGTCAGGGTGTTGTTTAATAAATTTACAAATTTCTAAAATATATATAGTACACAAAGTCAAAATTTTAATTTGTTAAAAGTGCGGTCTGCAGCTATCAGTACTCCTCAAATTTAGAAGAATACGGATGCATCTTTTCTGGATTGTAAATATTTCTCGTGCGTGCACACTATTTCCCCAAAGGATAATTCCGTAACTTAGGTGGGAATGACTTGTTTGTCCCGTCACTTGATATTATAAAAAAAAAATTGTAACAGACACAAGCCTCGAGTAAACTTAAAGAAAAATTCCTTCGATCCGGTTGGATTTGAACCAGCGAGCTTTTCACCTAAAGCGCACTATAGCTATCGCGCTCTCAACTGAGCTATGGAACAAGTCAACAAATTTCACGAATTTTCCTACGTGCTTGCAGAAGAACGGCTTTTTTGCCGTAGCGCCATCTGTGAGTAAACTACGAACGTTTTTCTACACTCAGTCAAGGTGCCTTTAAAGCTATTTGCGGCTGACAAGAGATGTCGCTGTATCAATCGAAATATTTTACTTAATATCTAAATAATAATTTGACAAAATATCAATTAAATTAACATCTTTTAACATCGACTTGGCGCGGCTTTATTCATTCTTAAACAAAATTTTTTTTTTTTTATGATTTTGTAGTATAACAGAAACAGCTGAAAATATTAAAATTGTATCTGTTTAATTTGATCAAATCAAAAGTTAATAGCTTTTTTTTGTATAGTTTACGGAATGGATATGGATATGGCCAATTTTTTTATCGATGGTGATTTAAAAAAAATTCGATATAAAGTCAAAAACCTGTCAGATCTTTGAAGAAACACTACATTATAAAAAATCGTATGTTTATATTGGACGTGTTTATATTGGACTTCCGGTGTTTGGTCTATAACTAACAGAGAGAAGAGCTATAATTATTGGTCCTTGTATTCCCTATTTTGAGTCAATTATTGGAGTAGCTTAAGTCGGAGCTGCTAACACCTAAAATTTCTGAAAGTACCAAGTAAAAAATACTTTTGCGCATAAATTAAACCAAAACAAGTAGCCTTGGTAGTCAAGCAGTAACTGTAAGTTCAGCTTGCGTAGTCGTCAGCTACGACATCACAGAATACCAAGCCCGTCTGGGTCTACGGTTCGTAGCATTCGTGAAATTAACGGCGTAGCACTATTTATAACCTTGCTATGCGGTAAGGTAAAACCTTAAAGTCACGTCTTAAAAGCGGAGTAAGTGCTTGAAAATTATGATTCTCGTGCTGAGAGTCTGTTATACTAGGTTCGTAGTATGAAATATAAAAAGGCTGGGAAGACTCGGAAAAACAGGTTTGTCTGATTTAGTTACCAATAAGAAATGACAACTTAAAGCTTTACCAATTGCCTTTTATATTCAACACTTCCAAAGTTTTTCACGTAAGTATAATTATTTTTCTATCAACTTTAATGCTGTTTACGTCAAGACTTTAGCAGTAATATTTTATTCTTTCTGGTAACGTCGAAGTTGGAAATATTATTTCTTTTTTGAATCCCAGTTAAGATTTAGATCCGATAAAAATAGTTTTATTTCTTATGAGTAACAATCGAGAAAACCAGTCAATATTAAACTTGTCAATATGGTTTAAGTCACGAACTCAACACTATTTTTCCATCGCAATGTAACAATAATGTATCAGACAATCACATTAATTACCTTGTACTCAAAGAAGTAAATATATATTACATTATTATTATATATCATATTTACACAAATTGTAAGTTCAAAGTAAGCCTGTGGTCAAATTCTACCTCCTAAGATACAGGATCCTCTAGTTTAGAAGGCAGGATAATCTTGCGATTGTAAGTTGTTATAAATAAATATTATTATTATTATTATATTATCCTTACTGAGAATATTAAAGAAACTAAAGTGACTAGTAACACTTTTCCAGAACACCCAGACCGGAACCAATTTAGAAAAGCTCGTTTCTCCTATTGGTTTCGTCTCTGGGACCTCTTTAAGGGCCCACAGTGCTAATAGCTGACACACCGAAATCCTAAAGAGAAATAATTATATTGCATAATGATTAATGATAACGTAATGCATAGAGAAAGAATTACGATTTACATAAATATTAACTTCCTCTGTCTGCCACACACAGGTCCGAATTCGATTCTCGAGCCGGGAGAAACATTTGTATGGCAAACATTTATTTCTTTCGTGAGTTTGCGTGTAATTTGGGATTGTCTGTGTGTGTGTCCATGGCACCCACGACACAGGGTTTCCCTAGTGCGGGACTCTGAAAGTGTGCGTTATTTATTATTAATGATTATATAATTCAAAATTCATTCGTTTTTTGAATTTTAAAACTTGGCATATAGTAATTGAGTTCTTAGGTATTCGCGATTGTTACACATAGGAAATGAAAGTATTTTTTCGGATATAAATTAATAACTTTTGTGACTATAAAAATTTGAGTGGTTTGCATTAATATTAGACACAACTGACTGATGAATTTACCATCTCAGTCGTCGTGAACATGGAATCTGTAAGGGGCTCGAAAGGTAGGTTTGTTTTAAAAAACAAATATAAACAATTTAGATCCGCAAAAATAGTTTTATTTCCAATTATTATTATTACCTTTTGGGACAAGTGAGGGTATTGGTAAAATCACAGATAGTGGGAAGCCGTCGTACTTACTTATCTTTCAAAAGTAAACATTGTCCGCTAATCGTACATAATGTGAATATAACTTATTGAAAGAACGCAATGAATCGAACCGGTAAGTTACTTACTTACTTCGCTGGCTCAGCGCCCCAAAGTGGATTTTGGCCTCCAAAGTTTGCATTTATTACGGTCTTATGCCAGTCAAACTGGTAAACAGAATTTTCTTTACTTTTATATTTCTATGTACCCCATTATATGCTCTCCCTTACATAGTTATGCGTGGGCACGCTCCACTCGCGCTCGTATTTTTGACATTTACCCTATCTGATTCCCATCTGCATACATTTGTTGACGGACAGACATTAGATGAGACTAATCGCCTTTAGATTGTTTATCGAGATTTGATGTGCGTTAACGAGTCTGTTTTATATTCATGGATTGATACCAAAAAGTGGGGGCGTTCTATACTAGCATTGCGAATTAGCATAGTTAATAATATCACCTTTACTATATGGTCGTAACAATATATACCACCACATATCACAATTCACAACACCATAGCATCATCATAACTGCATGTACCACCGACATAAAATAAGATCATTTGTTGAGCGTGTGGCGTTTCATTTACGGTAATTGCGACTATTTTTGTGAAACCAAGTGACGGGACGAAAAAGTCGTGCCCCTGGTGGTAAGCGACACGTCTATCCATATCAATTTCAGTGCCACTCAAGAGCTTTAAATCGTAAAGGTCTAAAGGGCACCGCCACTGCGGCTGTCACTCGAGACATAAGTTGACAAGTCCCATGTGCATGTAATTTTATCAGCACCCTAGCCCTTCAAACCGAAACGCATTACTACTTGGTGACGGAAATAGGTAAGGTGGCAGTACTTCTCCGGACGAACTCTCTACAGCGAACTTCTCGTATGCCTAAAATGTTTAACAGTATCACACCCCGGACACTCCATACAACTGTCGAGAGTTATTTACGTACCACTACTACATATAGCAAGGCGCTATCTGGACACGCGCAAATGTGTGCGTGAAGTGGCAGGGTTCACTTGCTCATACTATTACGTTACGTGGTCAGAGGGCAACATAGCGAAAATTCTAATGCGAATCCGTTATCTATAATTCTATTAATATAATTCTAATAATTACATATGTTCATTCGGTATTTATATCGATGTATCATTATTTTTCATCACTAACTAGAATCATATTGAACATTTATTTAAAAATATATTAAAAGTATTTAAAATGTTATATTTTAGACAGGTACTTTTATATAAGGTATTTGAAATTGCGTGTCCAACTTTATCGTTACCTAGTTAATAATTAGGTATATTGACTACATAATATTTATCGGCAATACAAACTGAAAATTCGAGAACCCTTGTGTACTAGCTTATGAACTTATGGCGTTTCATTATATTGACGTAATAAATCTGTATTATGTATTACTCTGCACTAAATAAATGAAAACAACAATAACCGAATGAGTTGAGACTGAGGACACAAGTTTTTTTAATTACTTCGTTTAATTTTTCGGAAAACTAAGAAAACCATACACATCACAATTCACGACCATTATAAATAGTAACGTACAATGATGTTACATATAACGTACAAGTTCCGTAATTAATTAATGAAAGCTATTTTCAAATATCAAATCCGCTTTAGCTCGACAACGGCTCGCCGACAGCCTTGTCGTTCAGTCAATATGACCGTCAATGTGCGGGGCGCGGTGCGGTAACTAGAGTTAGGGAGAGGCGGAGAGTGTCCATTCTCGTTACTTTTTGTTCTCTGATAGTATCACCGACATTATACCCATAATACCAATATATACGAACCCGATACCACCATATATCATAGCATCATATTACAATCATACCACCACCATATCAACATACCTGTACCACCGGTATACCACTACAAAATTAGTTGGTAAGCAATACTAAGGTGTAACTGAATTAATATCACTAAAATGTTTAGATCCTTTTTTACAAGTCTATAAGCACCGATAATTTAGGTATTCATTTCATAATAACTTCATAATATATTTATTATAACACTAATACGACGAAATGAAGCGACCTTCAACCTTAACTCATCGTAACCACAAAATCGTAGCCATAAATAAAACACAACAGCTACCAGAGTTGCCTGGTCCATTGTTTAACTTAAATTGCGGGACGAAATACGGGACGTTTTCCGGACGGGTTCCCGTGACGTGTCCCGTAAAGTTTTAAATGGTCACCTCTGTGCCTGTGACATGTAGGCGACGGCTCTATAATAGCGGTTTTGATTTGAGGGTAAGTAAACCTTTGTAGTTCAAGTTAGTGGTTCAGTTAAATTGTGGTATTTAGTAACTAGATGGATAAATTGGAGGTATATTATAAGGGACAAGCCTGATATTGGGTCAATTTTTTTTCCAGGTTACAAAGGACCATAAATACACAGTATAGTAGTACTAATTACTTATTACTTACACGTATTGTCTGCAACGTGTGACGCAACGTAGGTTTCCGGTAGCCGGGCTCGGGAACGTCGGTACATGACAACCTTCGGCCGAAACTCCTTCGTGAAGGTTGACAAAGATGTTGAATTGGTACTCTCGCCACAAATGAATTAAAATTCAAATTGTGGCCACAATTTAAATTTTAATTCATTCACCTTTAAGGGTGGCTGTTCACGCATGAAGATTCATTTTTATAAATAGCGCCTAACTCTAATTTAGGAGCAATTATTTTAATGGTTGATTTTGCTATTTCTCCAATTCAAGGCATTTTTCTGTCAATATACTTTGAGTAGCGAGAACCGATTATTATTATCTCAAGTCCTGTAAAGTGGCGAACTAGGGGATATTTCAATAAAACTTAGCAAATAGACGTAATTCCACGAACTTTTGAGGTCGGTGTTTTTAGTACTCTGTACTCAAATTATTATTATGTCCTTTAATAAGCAATTTAGTATTCAAATTAAAATTATATAATATTAGTGCACTACGTTACCGATATATCGACAAGCGATTGAAGAGCAGAATACCAAAAAATTGAAATTTTTTTAAATAAAAAATTAGTGCGCGTTTGACCTCCATCTCACCTGATGGAAAGTGACGGTGAGGTCAAGGATGTAGCATGCACACCTAAATAACGCCTATTCACTCTCGCCTTGAAAAGGTCCAAGTTGTAGCGTTCGCGGAATAAGTCTGCAGGCAGGGAATTCCACTCCTTAGCCGCTCGCCATACAAATGTGGAAGAATGAAATGAATGAATTGCAGTTGAATAGTTGCTCGATGGCTAGCCATTGATAAGTAAAATTAGCAAACTGGGGACCTGAATTGTTGTGATTTTGCAGCAGTAGCCTTATTAGCGTGGTATGACTTATAATCTTAATATTTTCACGACCCAAAATATCAACTCTATTGTGCACTTAGTACTTGAACATTTCCATATTAATTATTGCTTCCGCTTCCACCCACCAGTTCTCGCCTATTCTATCGAGTCAATAGAAAAGTTCCCTATTCACAAGCGGCTATAACGGAAACAATTATTTTCACTCCACATATTGAAGAGGGCTGAAACCCATTAGCGCAGTCATTTTTTACCAAAAGCGTCCCTCACATTTGACAAAAGGCGGAGACCATAAATCTTATGTAAAGGAGACTACAGGTGCTGTGATTCGAGCAGGAAGCCACATCTCTGCGTTGCCAAGCTAATGTGTTTACCCCATTACACCTTCAGGTAACCCGACCATATAATGAAGAGCTTCTCAACGTCCTTTTCTATCTTCACAATGTTTAAGAAAGGGAGGAATTTTAGAGGTCAAATGTAAATGGACGTGTTTTACTGCTTCGCCTGTATTTCGACAAACATCGTCGAGTCGACGCGTTTGCATTAAGTTTTATTACTTCCCGCTCTTGTAAATTATAGGTGTAATGTATGAGAGTGAGGCGAGTGAAACTGAGATGTTTTGCCGGCAAAAAGACGTAAGATATTAGTTTTTTATCACAATTGTAGATTTAGTGGCTCATTACTTAAGTGTTTGCTGACGTTATCAATTTGTAAACAATTTTCTTACGGCGTGTTTCCGAGTCACAACCACTTGTTCGAAATGTTCAACACCCCGATCGAGTAGGCATTAGAGATATGTAACGTATCTGTATGAATGTGGTTCTGATGCTAACAATATTGATGTGCAAAACGAGAAAAAAAAATGTACATTTACAATTATATTATTTTAATACAATTACGTACAAAACGTAAATTAAAATGAGCACAGAGCATACACAATATAATTTAAAAAGAACGTATCATAAAAGTCATAAGATGTTAAATAAATCGAGATGCATAAAATGAGACAACGACGGCGTGTAGCTTTTTTAACCTACTGCAAAAAGGAGGGAGGCTCTCAATTCGATTGTATTATTTTAAATTTGTATGTTAAGCGATTACTCTGGCAAAAAACAGAATCATCAAAATTGGTTCACAAATACCAATTTTGATGATTCTGTTTTTTTTAGAAAGTAGTTATAGGTCTCATTTAAATTTGAGGAAAATATTCCACTTCTAAGGGTGGCAAACTAGGGCATGAATCTGGTTTCGC
>NW_020653726.1:1175848-1193155 GCF_003589595.1 Hyposmocoma kahamanoa | reverse complement strand
ACTCTAATTATTCAATTACCCATCAAAGTCCCCAGTACTTTCTATACGAACAAAGTTATCGAAACCTAGTTTGATACTCCGTTCGTCAGCGGTATCGGCTTCGTGCACGTACTGCATAAGTAATGCCGTAACTTAGTCGTGCGATGACCGCCAGTTGCGAGCTGTAAGCATTTCATATTAGTTTATGGTACCTAGGCTAAGGGATACGACTTCAGTATCGAAATTACGTACAATTGTGAATGTATAATGGCTGCACCTCTTGTTGATGGTGACGGAAAATCTTATGATGAAATCTGCACGACGAATTAGATACACAACATTTGGAAAACGACTGACGCCAAACGAGCTGTGGGCTGTAAAAACCACCACGGAGTAGATCCCACCAAACGCAAGACGGAGCCGTGGAAGACCCAGAACGAGATGCCGTGACGAATTGAAAGCGTATATGAGGTATTCTGTAGCGGCGTTAAATCGCGAAGAGTGGAAAAATGGAAGGGAGGCCTTTGCCCTGCAGTGGGATAGTATTGGCTGAAAAATGAATGATGCCCCTTGGGCTGCGGTTCCACCAAAGCTGTATGAGGTAGCTAGGCGGTGGAAGGACGCGTAGCGAAGCTGTGAAACGGTGTGTATTTGAGTCTCTTTTCAGTTGTGCGTGGGTGTGAGAGGTGTGCGGGTTGTGAGAGGAGGCGACGGCGACTTATTATTCAGTTTTCGCTAATAAGACTTTTTTCAATTTACCCAGAAATTACCTTTCAGTCAAACTGTTTAATTAACAACAATTATGTCCACCGGAGTGATTGTTATTGAAGCACAGTTGTGACAAATTGAAATTAATGGATAACTAAAAATCTTGTTTTATTATCTTAGGTATTGTACCTTGTCAAATTTTCTTTAGACAAGGCACAGCCACAGCCTTGGCAAAATGTTATAATAATAATAATAATATGATTATAACGCACACTTATAACCCTGCACTAAGGAAACATTGTGTCGCGGGTACCATAGACAAACACATACACAAACCCAAATTACACCCAAACTCACGAGGGAAATAAATAGGCCATACAAATATTCCTAGCGGCCTGGCAATCGAACCCGGGACCTCTGCGTGGCAGACCAGCATTGTAACCGTTCGGCCATGGAGTTAGTTAATGGTTAGTTATCTGTTCTGGGATTTAATTTTGAACGGTTACAATTACCGTGGTTGATTTTGATTATTTACAAATCACGATGACTTAATCGGTTTTCGACATATTACATATATTCATATAAGTCTACTTAAAGTACAATGTGTTTATTATTACATTAACAACATTGACTAAAAGAGATGTAAACGCAATAGAGAAGTAAAAATACAAATTTTTGTACAAATTTGAAGTTCAACGTCAATTAATTGCAAAAAATTAGCTTGCTCTGTATTAATATTTTTACGTATTACCCGAGTTTTGTACAAACCAGCTATGTCCTATTACAGGGGTAGTTATTTCAGAGCGATTTTATAGTGGTTTTACAATTTTGTTATTATTTCAAAGTGACATCACAGGGAAAGCTCCGGAAATCGGAAAGATTTTTCCTAGAATGGCCCATTTTGATAGTTTCTTTTTGAGTTGAAAATTTAAAAAATGTACACGGTGATTGCAACAGTAAAAATATTTTAAAAGTTCTCCAAACCTTTGTAAAAAAACGTTAGAAAACGGGGCAAAGCCGTCAATTCCAATTCGTTACGATGCGAGGCGTGGACCGGAACGAATTGACTGGCGCGGTCGGTGGCAGTCGAACACGGTCCAACATGGCTGACATCGAATATTGGCAACTGATTTTAAAATAAAATAACTAAATTCCTCACAATGTACATTTCTTTCACAATATTTACATGTCGTAATCTTGGTATAACAGCCCTATGTAATTATACTCAAAAGTGCTTTTACCACGTGAAAGTTTTTATAATACGAAATGAAACAAAAGCGATTTTTTGTAAGTTGTAGACCTTTGTTTAATAATTATAACAAACTAGTGGAGTAATTTCACAAAAAAATAATTGAATATCATGCTGGTGAAACATTCTTACATTCAATTAAACTTAATTAAATGAAGCAAAATATAAATACTTGAAATATTATAACACTTATAACATTAAAGTAAATAGCTATCAAATCAACTACCTTCGTTCGTAAAATTTTTAAATTTCAATACTGAAAAGTGTAATTTGGCAGATGCGATGTTATTGCACTATGGGTATGATGTAAGGATGGGAAATGTAAATAGCGGAAGTTAAGGCTTTGAAGATAGAGTATTATAAAACATTTCTTTTACACATGGTTTATTATTCAACGTCAGCCTACATGTGTAACAAAAAGTTGATGAGTAATTATAAACTAAACGTATAGACAAAATAACCTCCTAGTACAAAAATACTACAATAATCTGAACAATTTTTTCAAAGATAAATGATAAACGATAGGTATCTGCTACTCTAATTACATAATTCTCTAAACAAATAAAGTAAGTATAAAAGTAAAAAAATGTTATTAAGTAGTCAATAGCTAGGACGTTTAATTTTTTAAGATTGTGTAATTGTGTTTGAGACTTATATTTAATATTGTTTAAAGAATAAGTGCACTCTGCTCTTCTTGACAACACTCTTACAGAGTATCATACAATAAGGACCTACTCGTATAATAATAACATATCGGCTGTGAACCGGCACTGTCTCAATTTTGACAATTTTACAGGTTGAATTGTTTGCGTCATTTATATAGCATCTGGTTAGAAGTTAGTACAAGTTGAATGAAGTCGAATCTGGCGCCAAAATTAAATATATCTGAGATTGAATTTTTTGCAACGCTGCGGAGTATGAAATCGTATTAAAAAGTGAATCTTTAAAAAATTTTGATAGTGCCGGTTGCCAGTTTATAGTCGATATTCCGATACCTCCCATGTAACTTGTTGTAAGCCACTAAATAGTACTTTTATTAATTTTTAAGTTAAATATATCCAATTTCATGCATTATAGCTTTCATGTTTAAAAGTAAACAAAATATTACAATTGTTTCTTTATAATTTTTAAAAGTAAAAAACTAGGTGTTTTGTATAATATACATAAAAACGATATATGCATTTAAGTTATATTTATGCAATTTAGTACCACTTGTGAAAGCGTTCATCCAGGGAAGTACTGTTACCTTACTTATTTCTGCTGGCAAGCAGTAATGTTAGCGTTACTGCGTCCCGGTTTTGGTAAACAGGCGCAGTGGCAGTGTCCATGAGATCTTTGCGATTTAAGTCTCTGAGTGGCACTGCAACTGTTACGAACACGTGTGTCGCTTACGACCAGGTGCACGACTTGCTAATCCGGTCGTTTGGTATTATAAAACAATAAAACACTTTGGGCACTTTGGATAGTGAAAACGGTATAAAGTTAATAATTACTCGAAAATATAATCAAATATTGAAGAGCAGATGGAGAAGAAGTCAAAGAAACGAAGCAGCGGATGACTGTTAGTTCCGCATAAAAACAAATAGGGCACACGTCAATCCATTTGCACATAGCGGAAATATTGCTAGAGGTGTTATTACCGTGGGGTATGCTGCACTGCCGCCGCCCCGTTTTACTTCCTGTTTGATAACATCGCACACCTATCTCTTTTCTATTTACTATTTTTTTTTTAATTCAATTCAAAATGTTTATATTTCTATACCGTTACGATTGTTTATTTATTTGTAAAAAGCTGTAAACTTTTAAATTCAATTTATAATCTGTTATAATGATTAATATAAAGATCGGACACTCAGAAAAAAATCCTACGATCCGGCCGGATTCGAACCGACGTCTTCTAGCTTACCGTGCCAGACGATATACCAACTAAGCCACGGAACGAACCAGCGGACTTCACAAATTTTTCTATGTGCTTGCGTTGTATCTTTGTATTTGGTTTTTTCAACGACTTTTTAGTCGTAGCGCCATCTATGAGAAATCCCACTTAGATATCTTTACAGTTACCAGCCCTGGCAAGAGATGTCGCATTTAAAATTTTTATTGAATTGATATTCAATAAAAATTTAAAATAGATAATTCCACGTACTTTTGTGGTCGGTTTTTTTAGTATTCAGTACTGAGATTATATCGTTAAAAATTGTGAATGGCTAACATAATTAACTAAACATATTTGTAATTGAAGATTATAACGTTGAATTTTTCTGAGTGTTCGATCTTTGTATTAATAATTATAACAAACTAGTGGAATAATTTCACAAAAAATAATTTAATATCAATTAATAAAAATTTAAAATTACTTCTATTTGCATATTTGCCAGGTTTTATTGAAATCGGTTACCGGAAAGTACGCAAACCCGGATTCATCCCCTAGTTCGCCACTACACGGAACTAGATACAGGAGGTAATAAAAATCGATTCTCACTACTCAAAGTATATGGAGAGAGAAAAACGCCTTGAAATGGAGAATAGCAAAATCAACCATTAAAATAATTGCTCCTTATAATTAAATTTAGGCGCTATTTATATTAATGAATTTTCATGCGTGAACAGCCACCCTTAGAGGTGGACGATTTTCTTCAAAATTAAATGGGACCACTATAAAGGTACCCTCTTTTCAACAAAAAAAGAATCATCTAAATCGGTTCACTCGGTTCACATACCGGAATTATAACATACATACAAAAAAAAAACCTCCTTTTTGAAGTCGGTTAATAAGTCAAGAGGTGTGCTATTCTTTATACTACCAATCGTAGCTCTGAAAAAGGTCAAAATTCCTGTTATATTCCGTCTGATCAATGGCCTGGAAGATCCTTTCCATAGTTTGTATTATGTAAATGGCCGTGGGTACTAAACACCCAACTACCGCTGTCTTGTATCATGATTAGCAGTCCTCTTGACTTGATTTGGTCCATGATAATACTTTAGTAGCAGTAGAGCACCCTGTGAAAGAGTTCGTCCAGGATACGTACTGCCACCTTACCTATTTCTGACTAACTTAACTGAAAATCAGTGCTGGGAACGTGTTGCGTTTTCCAGCAAATACTGCGTTTGTGACCCTTTTGTTACCGCGGCTGGCACCACACAAGGTATCTCAATATTTAGTCTTCTTTTTATTATTTGTGTGAATAGTTCATGTTTTAATTTTATCTAATTTTTGTATATACATTTTTATTTTGTGTTTGTTTGTGTTTTTGTTACGTAATTATATATTTGTTTTACGTTGAATGTTTTGATCGTGTTTTGTTTTAGTTCTGTTTTGTTCCGATTTTTCTTTTTTTGTCTTTTGTCTTTTGTGGTGTCATTGTGGTAAACAAATAAATGTATTTTCTTTCTTCTTCTTTCTTTGTTCTATTTCGGCCGCCAAACAGTAATGTCAGCATTAATGTGTTCCGGTTTTGAAGTGTAAAGGTGCTAGTGAAATTACAGGCATATGAGACTTATCAATGTCTCAGGATGACGGGCATGTTATGAGTGCCCCTCAGATCTTTGCGATTTAAAGCTCTAAGTGGCACTGCAATTGTTATGGATAGGCGTGTAGCTTACTATCAGGCGCACGACTTGTACTTAAAATGAAGCAACTCTGAATAAAGATTATCTACAAAAAAACACAACCGATCGTGACGATTATAACATAGTATTGTAAATTCTGTTTATATACTCCCGGACATATAATTCGAGCCACCTCGCATTTTTGTCGTAAAGGGCTAGAATACAAAAATAGTGTTATCATAGAAGAACAAGTTTTCCTCCGGTGTTGCAAATCCAAATTCCCAACAAGGACTTATGGAAGAGACGTTTAGTATACTAGTTTCAAAACTGCGTAATAGTTTTTGATCAATCAAATATTGTTTAAGCTTAGGGCACTTAATACTGAAAATGCGTGATGGCTCTAATTATGTGTTCGGAAGTGTAGGATGTAAATGTGCTCTATTTATTTGTTATACGTTCGAATATAGGTCTGTCGAGGTCTAGTTTTTAAATTATTAATAGAATCAAACATTATTTTGCAAAAATTTATGTTAATAAAAGTGGAAGTAAATTACTCGTAATTTACTACTCCGCGAACCCACTGGAGGTTAAATCGTGTAAAATAGCTGCTCTTGTGTTGATTTATTTTTTCATGCAATTAATTTTATTATAAAATAAATAATACAAGCGCAACTATAGTAACAAATACCACCACCAAAAACATACCCGACACGTGTTTCGCCTCTCTACGAGGTATCCTCAGGAGTTTCGTTGCTCGACGCGCTGCCGAAGAAATTTTTTTCTCTAATATTCCTATCAAAGGTTCTTAGGTTACACAGTAAAAGTCAACATCACACCTACGATGAAGCACAGTTTTAACTGCAGTAAATGTGGAAATGACTTAATAAAGAAATTTATACGCAAAACCAGAGACAGCGTGCATTCGTTCATTTTTCCATAAAGGGCGCAATGTTTATTCGAATAGTATAACAATTTTTAAGAGCTCTTTAAATGTGGTCAGTAGCCTTAAAAAACACATAAAATATATAAATTTTTGCAAATGTAAGTTACGCCACTGTTACACCGGAGGTACAGTCTTCATTTATATATTCTTATAAACAATACATATATTTATTTGTATTATTGTTATTGTTCCAATTGGTATTAGATAAAAAATATTCTTATGTGCTTTAAATTATTATCATAACATTATCATCTTCGTCGGAAACTTAGTAGGTACTATAATATTGCACTGCGTGTTAATTTATTTCATTGTGGTAACTTAGTAGGTACTATAATAATATTGCACTGCGTGTTATTTTATTTCATTGTGGTATCTACCCGTGATAGGATATTCAACGCGTCACGTCGCTATTCTCGCTTTACAAAGCGCGTAACGAGGCCACGCCGGAAGTGAGCCGGCGCTCGCGCAGCTTCCGCTATGATATTTCCGCTTCAACTCACCAATGACAACGACGTTAGTTAAAATTTTCAAATATCTTTTAAACTGACTATAGTTTTGTAAGTTTCAAAATGTTAATTTTCGGGAATATTCGTAGCGAACCGCATCAACTAAGAATTGAGAGAGATTAAGAAAGAAGGACTCTTTGTTCATAAAAGTTTATTATAACGAAGTCGCTGTCGAGTATAGGTGAAATTTAAAATAAAATAAAGAAAAATATACAAGGCAAAAGAAATCTCTAGAATTCGAGAAATACATATATTAGTTTCAGTTTGCAGTTTCAACTACGTAAATAACGAAAATTATTAAAATCAAATAACGTTTTCTATTTGACGGGTCTAATTAACTTACTAACAATTTAAAATACAGTGAATAGCTCTTGCCAGGGCTGGTAGCTGTAAAGGTATCTAACTGAGTGATAAAACTTTCTTAGATTTCTCATAGATGGCGCTTCTACTAAAAAGTTGTTGAAAAACCAAATACAAAGACACGACTACAAGCACATAGAAAAATTCGTGAGGTCCGCTGGTTCGTTCCGTGGCTTAGTTGGTATAGCGTCTGGTACGGTAGAAGACGTCGGTTCGAATCCGGCCGGATCGAAGGAATTTTTACTAAGTGTTGGATCTTTGTATTTATTAATAATTATGACAAACTAGTGGAGTAATTTCACAAAAAATGATTGAAAAAATAATTGAAAAAATAATTGAAAAATAATTGAAAATCAATTCAATAAAAATTTAAAATTACTAACAATTTATCTAGTATTGCTCACTCATTATTAACACCTGATCTAAATTCATGTAGTCTGTTTCACAGTTTCAAGTAAAAAGAGTAGTGTACGTTAAATTTTCTTCTGTTGAAATAGTAATTTATTGAAATTAATTTACAAATAATTTTAATGCAACGAGACTGAACCATCGATTTATCATAGACGGCCTTTTTTTTCTTACACAGCGTTTTTTATTACAAATGGCATTTTAAACTATAACGAACAAGGACGCGTCGACGTTTCCCGCCAAAATTACATTAAATAGAAATTATAACGAAAGCTGAGTTTATCGTTAGCTCAACTGTTTTATACATTTTAGTGTAACCGACAGAATCAGTATTAAAAAATCATGACGTAAGTAACTCCAACCTTAACTAGTTATCGTGACAGACTTAGTATGTACATCACAACTTCGTCGTTTACTATAAACAAAGTGACAAAAAACGAATTGCATCTTGTTGCATGTTTTTAATCGCAAGTGTTACCTTACATACATGAAAATATCAAAAATCTTTAAATAGAGACAGCAAAAATATTGTAAGCGCCAAAAAAGGCTTTAGAACATCCATTGTTTCCCATCTACTATCGGTGCTATACTCGTAGATAAAGTGAAACTCATAACTATCAATTAAATACAAAAATTGCATTTTCTCTAGCAACTTCATAAGAAAAACGCATAAAATTCTGATTAGGTTACGATTTTACGATACGAATCACATATCACTGTTTTATTCATAAAATAACCTGTCCCAATATTGTACTCTAATTAGGAATAGTAACTTACTTGATGGAGTTCTGACGCTATGAATTTATTTTGTTAACTTCTTTGCGCCACCATTAAAGTTGTCATAACACTTGCACTAATATTACAACTAATGAGTTTAACAATCAAATATCATCATAATACTCGAAAATTTTTAGCTATTACACATAAAATTTTTACTTTTAGCTATCGGTTACGAAATTTATTAATATATATTAAAATTCAGCTTAGCATCACGTTTATATGTAGAAATATTAAAGAAAATCCTCTCCAGCACGACAGGGCGCGATTAGCGCGAGAGCGATATAAAGCGCGATATACTGCCACTCTCGCATAGAGATTTTGCGCTTTATGTTGCTCTCGCGCAAGTTGCGCGTGCTAACCCTACTGTACTTGTTTTTTGTTGCTTACACTAAGTCGGCGGTAATGGCTTGACGAACCATTTTAATGCACGCATGGCGCACTTTGGGCTACAATCGGCGGATCCTTTCAATGTCAAGCATTGTAGATTATCACAAGATGCAATATAAAGAGCTTACTGACTCAAATAACGCTATCACTATTCAGTACTCACGTTATTTATTAAACATTCAGCATGTAATAAACTTGCTCACAAAAGTAAACCGTTTTCGTAAAACCTCTTCTGTCCATTAAAATTCCTATTTATAGGTTCCTACCTATTTCCAGTCGACCTGTCCGCTTTTCTATTTCCGTTCAGACATTGACATGAATTCAAATCCAGACGTAACGCTCAATTTTCAGATGTTGCAATAGTGCTTAAACACGCTTCGGCCAAAAATTCAGCATTTACAGCCAGAAGCCGAATTCGGTCATAACTTTAGGATAGAAAAATATTTTTTAGGAAATGAAACTATTAAATGAAATGAAAAATAGTTTCATTTCCTATGTGTAACAATTGCGAAAACCTAAGAATTCGAAAATAATTTTTGTTAAGATACCAACTGAAAGGACGAACAAGTCGTCCGTCTGGTGGTAAGCGACACGCCTGTCCATAGCAGCGGTTGCAGTGCCACTTAGACCTTAAATCGCAAAGATGTTAGGGGCACTGCCACTGCGTCCATTATCTAGAAACATAAGTTGACAACTATCATGCACTTGTAATTTCACCAGAACTCTTACCCTTCAAAACCGGGATGTAGTAATGCTTACTTTACCCCTTGGCGATAATAATAGGTAAGGTGGCGTCACTTTCCTGTACAAACTTCTCCACAACGAGCTCTACTGCTACTAAAAAAGTAAGGTTAGATCAGATAAGTAAGAAGTCATCATCATTTTATTCTTTTTCCTTTTCTTTTATATATCACAAGTAAATGACTCCAGGCAAACAGATATTAAATGGAAAGTGGAATCCAAACGTGAAGGAACCTAGTGTTAATACAATCACTGCACTAGCCACCTACCCCGCATGCTTACAAGACGTCTCTTCACACCTCGTTTGAAAGATCCTTTATCGTAAGATGGAGGGGATACGTGAGTTGGAAGGGAGTTCCATTTTTGTCTCATAGATCGCCATAGTGAATTCCCGCAACCTTCACCACGTCATCGTCCACCTTGTGGATGGCCTGCCCACGCGATGGTCTTCCAGCACGCGGTCACCACTCAAAAACTCTTTGTCCTCAGCAGCTATCTCATCGGCACATGGGATTGTTAACTTGTCTCAGAGTGACGGACGCATACCATTAAGTGCACGAGTTGTTCGTTCCATCATTTAGTATCATAGAAAAAAATCTGTTCTACATGCAAAGTTAGAAGGGGTAGTAGTACTTAATGATTATTGTACAATTATTAATCATTAAAATCGTTTTAAATAACTATTACGGTGATTAAATTACTGACTTACTCATTAAACCAATGTGTGCACGCTAATGTGATATTATTATTTAAAAAAAACATACTACACCTAGTTCAATCTTTAGAATTATGGTAGATTAGTGTTGTGATTTGAAAAAAAAAGAACTTTAAAATGCTGCTCAGTAATATTTTCGAAATGCACGTTAGAAGAGGTTGAAAACATTAACTTCGAAACTGGTTTGATGCATTCAGAACGAATATGTATGTCAAACTTTATCCCACAAGGCAGTGTCTTGGGGTGTTTACTTTTCCTGGTGTATATAAATGACCTTCCTAAAATAATAGACGATCTCTGCACTGTATTTGCTGATGACATACCCATTTTAGTCCCTTGCAATGAATGGATTAAATAATAGACTTAACATTAGATTTAATAAAATTATAAAATGGCTAAATGCACATAATCTAAAATTAAACATTAAGAAGACTACATTAATACAATTTAGACCACACCATAAAGCCCCTTTACAGCTGCAATACGTAGTACAATAATAGTGCACTAAAAGTTAAAACGTAAGCCACTCGGCTTGGGATCCAGCTGGATAGTACCCTCAGTTGGAAAACCCATGTAGAGAAACTTGTAAAAAAATTGTCGTCTTTTGTATATGTCTTATTCCACTTGTAACAGCTCTAACAGCTTATTATGCCAGTCCAGATTCGCATACGAAATATTACTTTGGGGTAACTGTGAAACACAGATGAACTAAAAATACTTCAAACGAAGAGTATTCATATATTAGTTAATATCAACAGAACAGACTCATGTAAACCGTACTTCATAAGACATACAATTCTAACAATTACTTCAACATATATTTTGGAGTGTTGCAAATTCGTTGCCAGACATTTCGAAGTATATTCCCCTAAAACAACCATAAAACGAAATAATCGCGGTTTAAACCGATTAAAATTGCCATTCTCTACTCGTAAGTTTGTACAGGTCAGGGCCCCACTCAATGGCAATCCAAATATTTAATGCCGTACCCAACCACATAAAATATGAAAAAAAAAAAACAAATAAATTTGAAAACTTCCTCAAAAAGTACCTTGTGGAAAATACTTTTTATAAATTAAACGACTTTTTTACTGATAATAATACAAAAATACTTAAATAAATTTCAATAATTGTCACTGTATACATTTACTGACATACAATTTCGTACTGTTTACATGTAATGGTTATATAATTTGTAGATTATTATTATTATTGTTGTTGACTTAAGCATCAAATGTAATATTATTTCCTTGACATTAATTATATAAGCTGTAGTTATTATTGTTGTTATTATTTGACATAAGCATGAAATGTATATTAACTAACTATTTGTATGTACTCTCTCATATATTGCGATACCCTAGCGGGGTGCTACATGTCTAAGGCTCAACTCACACTGGCGCAGAGTCGAAGCGTCGCGACGCGTCATGTTTTTCGGCTATGGCATATTCATCTATATTTTCCCATTATTAAGGTACAAATTTGTGTTTTACAAATATGGAACCTAGCGGTCGCGAGTCGCGGGTCACTTGGGCGCCATGAGGCGTCTGACGCCGACCAAACTGTGATCCCGGCGCACTAATGCGAGCGTCGTCGCGTGTCGTCACGCATTGACGCGCGTCGACAGGCGGTGTAGTTGAAATCAGGACGCGACGCGACGCTTTGACTCTGCGCCAGTGTGAGTTGAGCCTTAGGAACAATTTAAATGTATTCTAGATCTAAGGAAACCATGTACAAATACAATAAATATATGAATATGAATATCTGTGAAATAATGATATTTTAACGTATTTATTAAGATTTTTTGTGAAATAACTTCACTAATTTTGTTATGATTATGAATATAAAGATCGAACCCGCAGAAAAATCTCGTCGATCCGGTGAGACTTGAACCCACATCCATGCTGCACCGTAGCATTACCTTACTGAGCTACGGATCTTTACCGAGCCGTCGATATTCTCCTGAACTATGGGTCCTTACCGAGCCGTCGATATTCTCCGATGTGTTTTTGTTATAGATCTTTGTGCTGGTTTTCGGTAATCGTCGCCGCTAGTGACATCTAGTGAGAGATTTTGGAATTACCTTCTCACCGCAGCCGATACTTTTACAGGTATCACAACTGACGCAGATGTCGCTTAAAACGTATTAAATTTAAAGTTACTGGTAAAAAAAATGATCTGACAGACGAGGAATTCCGATAATTAGTGTTTCTTTTCCAATTTCAAAACTCTGATTTATACGGAAAAAAGACCTGACGAAAAAGAAATCCGACTGAGGCGTTCAAAAATTTACTTCCATTTATAATAATATGGATTTCCGCAAAATAACGCCTGAATCAAATTCAAATATCCAGGGCCGAAGTCAAAACCGAAATCATTTCTCGAAATTAAGCACTATTTGGCAATTAAAACACATCAATATGGGTTTCAAAATACACGGCACGGTTGCCACGTCCGAATTTATGTTGGTAATTTATTATACTCTCGTAATGTTTCGAACAGTGTCATTAGTGACAGAATGTCCATTTGGTGGCCAAGAGTGATGTAATTACGTCACTTGGATCTCATTTTCAATTTGAAATCCAAGGATTTTATTGCAACGTTAACTAGTTTAATTAAGAGTAACATATTCACAGCATTATTACTGTTATTACGGTCTAGTGACCCCTTTACCAGTAAACAGTGTGTAATCGGTAATTGTACCCAGGCGATTATTCCGTAAATATATGAAATATCAAAAATCTATAAAGTCATGTCGAAAGTACGTTACCTAATGAGTAAAATGACATCAATAAAATTTAAAAAATAAAACAGGTAATAACCAAAATTTTAACGTTTTACATTTAATATGACATTCGTAGAGGGTTTAATTGATTTGCTTTAAGAGGCTAAAACAGTTGACTTATTTTACTGCTATAAATAAAGTAATAAACATATCTTTTAATTAAAGAAACTCAAAGTGATGTTCATTTTTAAGTACAATTTTTTTAATTCGAAGCAGTTGGTCGAGACTAATATTCTACTAGCTTTATAAAAAAAAATGTTATCATTTTACTCATTAAGTAACGTACTTTAGATATCAGTTTAAAGGTTTTGATAACTCTTATATTTACGGAATAATCGCCTGGGCATACTTAACTATACACCCTGTATTTACCTTTGGTAGTAAGTGCTACCATAGTGTGTGACAATTACCTACACAAGTGATCACTTACCAGTTTTTTGTTTTTAGATAAATTTATATTATAAAAATGTTATTGAATATTTACATTTTATCATGACCATAATAACTGTCTATTTTTCGTGAAAACACTCCACAAATTTGTTATTATTTATTGTTACAAAGATCGACCAATACAAAAATATTTGGAACTGCCACGAGATTGAGCACTGAAAATGTTCCAGATATACTCTGTAAGAGAAACAGAATGAAATGTTTTCGTTTATTTACTTTAGTATAGTAATTAAACAAGTTTTAAGTAAAATAAGGTACATTATACACGACCTGCAAGCAGTTTGCTTCTAGTCAGAACGCGAGACATTCGATATTATTGTAGATTGAATAACACAGGCAGAATAATGAACAACGTTGATATCAAAATTCATAATTTTAGCTCTGGTTTGCCTTTGAATGTCTTTAACACGTGTTTTAAAATATTACGGATAAGTGTTGATAAATACGAAGATATTGTGTTTAGCTTTCTGAAAAACGAATCCATAGTCAAGATGCATATGAAGCGGTTTGTAAAAAAAAACTGTAAAAATGTCAAAGAATTTTTGACCTGCTAAACATTTTTTCGGATCTAAATACCATATATATCTTTTTAAGAAATAAACCAACTTTTCGGGCTCTTTAAAGGTCTTATAATGATTATATATTCGGAAACAAAATGCACAAAGCATTCCTATAACGTTTCACGTCAGTATTTATGATAAAGCTTGTCATTTATTACAAACCATTTTAGATTCTAATCCAGCAGAAAATATAATCCAATTTACCTGTAACAAATAAAAAAATCCATGAATAAAATTATAACACGAAAAGCAGTTATGTATCAATTAGTATAATGACTATTAGACGTGACATTAAACCGCACGAAGCTGAATGAAGTTAATTTTTTCATATTTTAGATTGCAATTTGGCAAAGTGTAAGTAACCTGACATCTGTAAAACAGGTCTAGTACGGACTCCAGTCTCTTGCTTAAGGTTGTTAACTTTAGATCTTATCGAGGCATGTTCAATGTTTAATCACAATGTACTATCTTCCTTTTGTGAGAGTTAATAAACAAATATTATAATAATTATTATTAACATTGTTTTTATTATCTTCTCCAAAATTCAGGGTAGCAAAATTATTGTCACTTTTGATGGAACGATAATCGAATTAGGTTCAGATTGTAGATAGTAGTTAAGACTGTTATTAATGAGGTAAGTAGATTCCACGCAAATTAGATTCAAAGGAACCCCTAGAGTTTCTTGCTCGTTCTTCTCAGCCTCCTCCTGCAAACTGCCTCCGTGGCTGTTACCACGCTGGACTGCCACGCAGAGGTCCCGGGTTAGATTCCCGGGCCGGGTAGAAATATTTGTAATGCTTACATTTATTTCTCTCGTGAGTTTGCGTGTAATTTGTGGTTGTCTATGTGCGTGTCCACGACTCTCGCGATACTGGGTTTGTTCCCAGTGCGGGGCTAAGTGTGTGCGTATTGTTATTAGTTAGAACAATGAATGAGCAGTAGCTTAAAACACGACGTTTTCAAGTGTAAGTTCATTTTACCCATGGAAAAAATGGTTCTTTGACTTTTACTTTGTGACATTTCAAGAAAAAAAAGAAACCCTCTTACAATAGAGAAAAAACTGGATAGGGATATAAAACAAACGAATCAAGCGTTGTATAAGATCGATATTTACAATTCCTAGCGGCATGCACCTATCTATGCCTAGGTTACAATACAACTACTCTGTATTACGCACGAAACCGGATACAAAAAAGCAAAACACGAAATACAAGTACATCAGGCGGCCTTATTGCTATACAGTGATCTTTTCCAGGCTATCTCCAATATTACACTAGTACAAATAATATAAATAAAAAATGCAACAAATACATATATACTCATTCGTACATCAGAAGAAGAAAAGAGAAGCAGCATAAATAAAAATAATAATATTGAAAACAAAGTCAGAGTAGGAGAAAATAATAGAGTAGTAAGATGGCCTGCGGGTTAAAGCCCGATCAGGTTTAACCCAAAGTTTAAACTTGTTTCGGCACAAAATAATGGGCAAAACGGCGAATACGGAATTTGGTATATTACAAATTTCGATCGAAAAAATTTTTTTAGACAAGAAAGAGCCAACTCCTCACATTACCCACCTTGCGATCCTGTAGACTCTCACTTTTCTACTAAGGATGCACTACAATTCGATTTTTATGAAAAGCGATTCAAGCGAATTTCAAGCGAATCGTTTCAATAGAAAGACGAAATATGTAAACAAGCAATAAACATGATGCAATAATATCAATACATTTGAACTAAACTTGATATACAAATATTAAGTTGTAAATAGATTTTGCACTCAATTTCGGGCATTAACGCTCGAAATTGAGGGTTTAACCTGATTAAAACCTGGCGTTAACAAAGCGCTGGGTTAAAACCAGGGCGTTTGCTAATTTTTGGTAGTAGGTAATGAGTTTTGAAGTAAAGTTTTAAAATACTCCACAGATTTAGCTCAACTGATTGACTCAGACAAAAAAAAATAATTTATAATATCAAGTGACGGGACGAACAAGTCGTGCGCCTGATGGTGAGCTACACGCCTGTCCATAACAGTTGCAGTGCCACTCAGGGTTTTAAATTGTAAAGATCTGAGGGGCACTGCCACTGCGCCCATCACCTTGAGACATAAGTTAAGAAGTCCCATGTGCCTGTAGTTTCACCAGCACCCTTACCCTTCAAAACTGGAATATAGTAATACTGACATTATTGCTTGGTGGCAGAAATAGGTAAGGCAGTACTGCCCTGGACGAACACTTTCACGAGGCGCTCTACTGCTACTAGAATTACGTACATTTGAACGTATATTTTAGTAGCAACACTTGAAAGCTACACTAGCTATTTTATCTTAATTTATTTTGTCACTTATGCTCTGGAGACCGAACAATAAACATGTCTCTACAAGCCAACGTATTTCTCTTCATCCTAATAATATGAGAGATCTTTTCCCATGTAGAATTTCAGTCAATAAACGAATATTTATTTAACTTCCAATAGTCCGATTGACTTTTTTTTTGACTGACATTTGACTTCTAATTTGTTATATTATGTAAACCCGATGATATAATTTTGATCTAATGCTAAAACTGGGACAGTGTACAGAATATCCAACTCCTCGACCTACATATAGTAGAATTATCGTATTTACAAAAGAAGTCCGTTATCTACCCAGGATGCTGCGAGAGGTCATTGAAATTAAAAAACATCCTAATTTCAACAGGGAAGATGGTTTCTCCGTACCACCAGTTTGGGATTCAGTATTTCCTCTAATGAAAAATCCCAAACAGACATAAGACTGCAGTACTAATTAATTAATATGTTTTAGTTTATTCTAATTTATATTGATAATTAATAATAAATAAAACTTAATAAAAATTCACTCAATAAAATAATTTGTAAAACTTAATGTAGCATAAATTGGAATGTTTTCTTTGTTAAATTAAAAATAAGGTATTTAATTAATAACTATTGTAACTATAGTGAAAAAATACGGTGGTTTGCATCAATATTAGACATAACTGGTTGAAGACTGTACCACCTCAGTCAACCGTGACCATAGGACCTGTAAAGGGCCCGAAACGTCGGTTTGTTTGAAAAAACAAATATACGCGATTTAAATCCGGAAAAATAGTTTCATTTCCTATGGACTAAGTATTGTTAGGTTAACTCTAGTGAGCACTACGCCATCTTTATTTTTTAGTCATTTTCT
>NW_020653726.1:1149023-1160848 GCF_003589595.1 Hyposmocoma kahamanoa | reverse complement strand
CCAGGCAAGTACTACCATCTCATCTATTTAATGCGGTCAAGTAGTAATGTGAACCAGTTTCAGTTCTCAATCCAGTTTTGGATGGTAAGGGTGCCAGTGAAATTACAGGCAAATGGGACTTGGCAAGTTGGCTCAGGGTGATAGGCGCAGTGATACTGTCCCTCAAGTCTTTGCGATTTAAAGTTCTGAGTGGCGTTGCAACTGCTATGGACAGACGTGTCGCTTACTACCAGGCGCACTATACGTTCCTCCCGTTACTTGGTGTCATAAAAAAATAATTTTGATATTGAAGATCAGCGCTGTTGTCGAATCCATACGGTCGTTATCGTATTAACCACTGATGTATATTATTACAGTTAAATACGAAACCTTATTAGTCAAAGTGTAACGTCAAAGTCATTGACAACGTTAATAAATTAACATATTTAATTGTCATAAACACATCAGCCATTAAGACGATAAGTTACAGAGGCGGCAACAGCGTTCGGAAACTGTCGCGGTTTCCGAGTTTTCACGATGTAGGGTGTGTAGGTTGTCTTGATCTATCATATTTAGAATAGATGTTGTAAATGATAAATGTAGACAAATGGTTATTTATACCCTTACCCTTCTTCTCAAGGAAATTTGCTTCAAAGATTTAATCAATATTACGATTTCTGTGTAATTTGTTTACCTGTGAATTATTCCACTTTAACTTAGTAACATATATATAAATTCAGTTAATATATCGAGTTCTTAGGTTTTCGCGAATGTTACATATTGGAAATGAAACTATTTTTCCGAATTTAAATCGCGCATATTTGTTTTTTTCAAACAAACGAACGTTTCGGACCCTTTATTACAGGTCCCATGGCCACGGTTGATTGAGGTGGTTGAGTCATGATCCAGTTATGTGTAATATTAATGTAAACTACCCTATTTTGCATTGTAGTTGCAAAAGTTATTAATTAAATATTTTATTTTAATTTTACAAAGAAACATTCCAATTTTCGCTTCATTAAGTATTACAAATTATTTTGTTGAATGATTTTTTATTAAGTTCAATTTATTATTAATTAATAATAGAAATTAGAATAAACTAAAACATATTAATTAGTACTGCAGTCTTATGTCTGTTTGGGATTTTTCATTAGAGGAAATACTGGATCCCAAACTGATGGTACGGAGACACTGTTGAAATTAGGATGTTTTTAATTTTAATGGCCTCTCGTAGCATCCAGGGTAGATAACCGACTTCTGTTGCAAGGATCTGGTTGATGACTCTACCACCTTAGTCAATCGTGACCATGGCACCTGTAAAGGCCGCGAAACATTGGTATGTTTGAAAAAAATATATACGCGATTTATATCTGGAAAAATAGTTTCATTTCAGTGAATATATTTAAAAATTTAGTTTCAGGCAATTTGTTAAATTGGTTTGCTTAAAAAATGATGAAAAATGGCTGACAAAAGATTCAAAATTTTGACTGACTGAAAAACACTTAAATCGCACTCTCTGTAATATTTTCGAAATGCACGTTAGACGTTTTACCTTTTCAGCGCCGACATGCATTATGCCAACTTGAAAATCTATTCGTCGCTTTGTTTTCCTGCTCATTCGTTTCATTCCCTCTTAACATCATTAAATAAGGACGAAATAAAATCCACACTTCTTAAGTCAGCCACTCAACAAAGCGTCGTTCACTTAAGAGCATGATAAATAACGCTATATTTTTCCAAATTAACTTTTTAATTAATTCAAACGGCGCAACAGTGACACAGACAAATGACCATTTCGCTAGCGGTCGAGATTAAAAATCGCCATTTTATTTCTAATTTATAATCGCAATAGAGGGCGAAATCGCGCGTGCTGGGTGCGTTTTATAGCCGCCAGAGGGCGCTAATGACGTCAAATAATTGGTACTTTAAATGTAAATGACGACACACGCCAACCTCGGGGCTTTATTAAATTTCAGCGTATCTACGGGCTGGGTGCTTGCTGTTGGTAAACAGAAGAGTTAAACTCGTCTTACTCAACTCAGTAAGACTAAGACTTTGTAAGTTTATTTTACCTGAAGACAAAAATGATAGTATTATGTCAATTTAAGGATATACTTAAATATTCATAGCAAAAACAAAAATTGTTGCATGATTTAAATTTTTATTGGGAATGGGATTTTTTTGGGATATATATTGCGTTTATTTGTTTTTTATAAACAAACCACCGTTACGGGCTCTTTACAATCATTCCAGAAATGCTCAAAACGTTGAAACAACAAATATATTATGCAATATTGAGATTCATACATTTTTTCATAAATTGCTCCACTACTCTGGCCAAATTCGATGTAGAATAAATGTCAACAAACAAAAATACTTTTTAGGGTTTTCTCCTCAGACTGCTTTACACACTGAGTTACAGTAAATACAATATTAATATTTTTTTAATACATAACAGACATACGCTTGGCCACAATCTCACCTAGGAACAGGTGGTATATCAACGATATGAGTATGGAGTGTTCCGGACCTTCTAGTTGACTGAACGAGAAACGGTGAGCGTGGAACTAAATTGAAAAGTTCCTGCGCACACTCCCAGAAATGTATCCGATAGAAAACTGACAAGCATGCTACTTTTCTGCGATAGTCGAGATTTTGTAGCTTCGACTCCACAAGAGAATTGTTATTAATAAGTCTAATTGCTTGTCGCTCCACCGAGTCCAAGGTAGCTAATTGGTAAAGGGCAGAGCCGTCCTAAAGGTGGCAGCAGTACTCCATACACGATAAGACTTGTGCTTTATACAGATTTAAAAGCTGTTCAGGTGTGAAGTACCGCCTGATCTTGTAAAGTACGCCTAGTTTTTTGGCAGCAGTTTTTGCCAAGCACTTAATGTATCGCCCAAAGTTGAGGAAAAAATTCCCGGTAATTCAATTAGGCTATATAGGTAATACTATTCCTGAGGTCATGTCTGTGATAAATTTTTTTCAATAGATGTTTAAAATCATCAAACTATGTTTAAAAGCAAGGCAAAAATCACCAGGAATTAATTACAAATAATTAATTCTGTGTCATCTGTAATAATTTTTTGGTTTGAAGAGAGATTGCAAATATTTGAGTTTGAGTATAAATTGGAGTAATTCAATTTCAGAAATTGATGCTGGATGAGATATATAGTAAATTAATATAAAATAAAATTTTACAATTTTGTTTCTTCTCATTTACAATTACAACTAGAAGCAAGTATTAATAGGTATCAAAAATATTTTTACTTTATTCATAAATCACACGTATCATAAAAAGGTACTTTGCAAACATTATAATAATTGGCTAGGTAAGTATTACTTTTACATAACCCAAATTACTTGCTTAACTATTTAAATTCCAATTACGCGAGCAGGCCGATTGCAGAGCAAGCCTAAATAACGAGCTTGGATTAAAAAATGTTCTTTACACCTGCAATCATTGGTTGCAAATGTTTTGTTGTTAAACAATCTACATCGAATTTGGCTAGAGTACAGTTTGTTATAAATATTAATACAAACACCGAACACAGAGAAAATTATTTCAACTCAGATCGAGTCACAGACTCAAAATAAATTTTTTCTGACCTGCTGGTCATACGAATTTTTCTACGTGTTTGTTATACATCTTTGTATTGAGTATTTTTCGACTTATATCTCCATACGCGACTCATGACTTACTGTGGCCCTGATTTTAATAGCATTCTAATGCTCCTTGTGAAAGAGTTCTTCCAGGGAACTATTTTAGCCGCCAAGCAATAATACGAGCATTTACTGAATTACGGTTTCGAAGGGTAAAGGTGCTGGTGAAATCACAGGCACATTGGACTTGTCGATATCTCAGGGTGTCGGGCGCAGTGGCAGTGTCCCCCAGATCTTTGCGATTTAAGGCTCTGAGTGGCAGTGCAACTGTTATGGACAAACTTGTCGCTTACCAGCAGGCGCACGACTTGGTCGTGTCTGTCACTTATTATTATAAAAAAAGAAATTGATGGTCCAGTCCCGTCATGTCGAAATTTACTTTCTAACAAAACTGTTGTTTATTTCGTGACTTTCAAACTACAATCGTTTCGTAACAATTGTGCTAATGTTATTTAAAAAAAAAATAACCAGCATATACCTACATTATAACTACTCCGTAATAAAAAAACAAGAATTTTCAAAAATAACATTTTAATTGCTGTTGTCGTTTGAAAAATATTATAAAAATGAAAATGAAATCACGACAAAGTTCTCAGAAGAAAGGCGCTAGAAGAAAGGAGAGGTAGCACAAGAGTTATATGAAATATGAATGAAGAAACCGTACCGTCAGTCGACAGGTAAAGCACATATTATTTATATGCCGTACCTGTTGACGCAACTCTTCCTCATTGCTCTAAAAAGGATCGCTCCACAGATAATTCCACAATTAAAGCTGTTACAATTCTCTAAAAGCTCTCTGGACATTGATGAATATCCGACTCATTAGTGTGGTATACAATAGGGTTGACACTTCTAACACTGAAAATAATTTAAAAAACTAAAATAAAAAACGAATGGAATTATCATCAATATTTCAGTCGAAACACGTTCACTGCTGAACATAGGTCTCCAACAAATCTGAGACCGGTTGATTCCGTTTCAGTGCCTTCGTGGCCGAACGGTTACCATACTGGACTGCCACGCAGACGTCCCGGGTTCGTTTCCCGGCCGGGAGAAATATGTGTATGGCTTACATTTATTTTTCTCGCGAGTTTGGGTGCAATTTGTGGTTGTCTATGTGTGTGTGTCTATGGCACCCGCAGTACAAAGTTTCTCTAGTGCGGGGTTATGAGTGTTTGCGTTATTATTATTATTATTATTTTTCTTGTACTCGACTGATGGTCGGATATTTGGAACCAGGTACGGGCCTTAGCCAAGTATTCTGGTTCGGTTGTGGTATTGTGAGGGGATGTGAGTGAGTGGTATTTAAGAAACGGCGGACTATCGAGCATGTGTCTAGTACAATTGACTTTTGTAGAGGTATGTAGGTTTTAGGGTGCAGATCTATCATTTTTAAGGCGGTATGAAGGGTTTTCGGTATGACACCAGTTGACGAAATTATAATTGGGACTATCTTGATGGTTACTTGGTGCCACATCTGTTTGATTTCGTCTGCTAAAGGTATGTATTTTTGTATTTTTTCAGTGTGTTTCTGTTTTAAGTTGTTTGTATTGGGAACGGCAATATATATGAGGTAGGTGGTCTTTGTACATATATACAGAACACTTTACTATTGACTAATCTATTGACAAATTGCAACTGAATTAGACAGAATTCCCAATTTCACGCATGAACACAAAGTGATTTATATAATTTGCACCAACCCTATTTGCTGTAGAAATAGTACATTCATTTAGACGTGTGCCTGAATTTAACCCGTTGTATAATGACAAGACGGCACGTAATTATATGACAACTTAAATTAATGAGGGTAGTGTAACTAATTCTAAGTGATCTGAAATGGTATAAGTTGTTGCTTTAAGATAAAACAAGCAAAAACCCATCGGCAGTAACGTCGTTTATTGTAAAATAAAACATTACAATATGACAGCACGGAGTATCCCGTTTCGCAATTTTTTTAACCGACTTTAAAAAACGGAGGAGGAGGTTCTCAATTCGACTGTATGTTTGTTTTTGTATGTATGTTACGCGATAACTCCGGTGTTTGTGAAAAAATGTTGATGATTCTTTTTCGTTGGAAAGAGAATATCTCCATAATGGCCCCATTTAATTTTGAAGAGAATCATCCACCAGTAAGGGTGGCTGTTCACGCATGAAGATTCATTTTTATGAAAAGCGCCTAAATTTTATTGTAAGGAGCAATTATTTGGTTGATTTTGCTATTCTCCAATTCAAGAAGTTTTGCACTCACAATATACTTTGAGTAGTGAGAACCAATTTTTATTATCTCCTGTGTCAAGTTCCGTATAGTGGCGAACTAGGAAGAATCCGGGTTTGCGCACTTTCCGGTAACGGATTTCAATAAAACCTAGCAAATAGATGTAATTCCACATACTTTTGAGGTCGGTTTTTTTTAGAACTCTGTATTGAGATTATTATAATATCAAGTGACGGGCTGAACAAGTTGTGCGTCTGATGTTAAGGTATACGCCTGTCCATAACAGTTGCAGTGCCACTCAGAGCTTTCAATCGCAAAGGTATGAGGGGCACTGCCAATGCGCTTGAGACGTAAGTTGACAAGTCTTGGCGGCAAAAATAGGTAAGGTGGCAGCACTTCCCTGGACGAACGCTTTCACAAGGAGCTCTAATGCTATTAAATATGGGTCTAAATAATATAACCTCAGTACAGAGTACTAAAAAAATCGATCTCAAAAGTCATTCATCTAGTTACCACCTAGTTTACCACCCTTTTCTTCAAATTTAAATGGGACCACTTCTGAGGTACCCTCTTTCCAACAAAAAAATAATCATGAAAATCGGTTCCCAAATGGCGGAGTTATCGCGTAGCATACATACAAAAATAAACATACAGTCGAATTAAGAACCTCCTCCTTTTTTTGAAGTCGGTTAAAAAACCAACCAAGGACTTTAAAGTACTTTCTAGGTAGTTGTCGCTTACTACTTCACCTTATGATAATACTTCCTGGGATGGGCAGGTTTAAATGGGGTTAAAACCCGTTAACGCCCAAAACCGAGGGCAAAAACTATTTACAACCAAATATTTGTTGTAAATCTAGTTTTGTTCAAATTTAATGATATTATTACAAAATGTTTTATTGCCTTCTTATCTAGACGATCCGATTTGCCTTTCCATTGAATTGATTAGCTTGAAAATCGAATTGAAATGAACCGATATAAAAAATCGTTAGATCGTATGCACTTGAATCGATATGCATAAAAATCGAATCTTATTGTGTATCCTTAGTAGTGAAAATCCACAGGATGCAAAGTGGGTACTGTGTGAAGTTGCCTCTTATTCATTTAAAAAAGATTTCGTATTTGTGTTATGTTATGACCACGATTTTGGGCAAAAGTGGGTTTAAACCCGGCCTTAATTTTGAGTAAAATCCCGGTTAAAACCTGAGTGGGTTGATAGGGTTTTAACCTATCCACTAATCATCTCTATATAAGTATTAACAATGTTTTGGCAAAATTAAATAATATACACGTACACATTTGTAGATGCTGCGCACATCATTTACAATGTGCACGCTACGGTCGTAGAAGTATGGTAATTCCATACAAGCATCGCGGTTTGTATATGTACGCGCCGAATGCCGTGTACGGACGCACACATTCGCATAACTTGGCGATACACACGCGTTGGGCGTGCACACATATAAGCCGCACTGCTCTATATGAATGGAGTTACCATACTCGTCTTATCCTTTTTATAGTACCATGTGACGGGACTAAGAATCCTGATGGTCAGCAACATGCCTATCCATAACAGTTGCAATGCCACTCACAGCTTTAAATCGCAAAGATCTTAAGGACACTGCCCGCCACCCTGAGACATAAGTTACAAGTCCCAAGTGCCTGCGATTTCACCAGCAACTTACCCTTCCAAACGAGAACGCAATAATCCTCAGATTACTGCTTGGCGGCAAAAATAGTGACTGTAATTCCATGGATGAACTCTTTCACGAAGAGCGCTACTGCTACTATTCTTCGGTGGACACCAACATGTTTGTATGAGGTGAAACAAAGCCGCACTGTTTTAGAATGTGCTTTTTCTATACACGCTGCACCTTTGTAAGAGCAAAAGTAACTTTTAAACAAAGTTTTTTTTCTATAACAGGCATCTATTTTCTGTTACTCAATAAAGAAAGAAATATTTGCAATAACTATAGCAGCCCGATTAATAATTATATCCACGGGATCAGCAGACAGTTATTTATTTATTCATTTGCATTGGTAGACACGTTACAAATGATAAGTCTTATAAACTAAAATTAAAACTAATAATACAATTTGAATGCAAGTTAAGGGAAGCAACATTACTTAAGAGGGTCATCTTCAAAATATTCATTAACTAAGTAATAATATTTCTGAATTAGTAATAATTTAAATTTATTACAAAATGTGGAGTTTCTTTCTATTGTTTTTAATGTGTCAGATAATTTTATATATATTTTTACTGCTCTATAAGGTGGGCTATTTCGATACGGGGTGTTGGTAAGACTAAGTTTGTTCTCGGCGATCACTTTTAACAAATTCAAAATTTTTAATATTTTTCTTTTATTATTTAGCGTGATAATTATATTGAATCAATAGTAACTACTACGGTACGAATAAAAGCACTTAGATATGTAGTAAATATTTGAACACTAACAATGAACGGGTTGACAATTTTTGCATAAGTAAGGAGTAAACGCTACAGCCGTAAATACAAGTAAAGCGTAAACAATCCTTATGTCGGCAATGAGTTTAATTTGCATTTAACCTGAGAAAACAATTTCGTTTACCCAAAACGATGGCAAACTTTATGCATTCAAATCTTACCTAGAATAACCAAAGTTCTCTATCCCGATGCAAATGGCTCACTCGACTGAAGAGCAACCCGAAAACGTCCATTTAGTTCCATTAAAACAATGCCGAATTTAAATCAAAATTCAAATTTTGCTCTTCGATTTAAAGCTCCAAGAGCAACGCGTGCCTAAGAGCAAAGCAAACACTGCTACCAGCTAACTTAAACCTACACCGGACAAACCGGTGTAACTTGGTCTCAGATGTGCAGTTCTCCAGTAAGTCTGAAGTTGAAAGCGTCTACGCAATAGAGGTCAGGTTAGTGTCGTCACATTCTGATCCCAATTACTAAGTGTAGAGTGGCAAGCCGCTTATGCAAATGACGATTTGCCGCGGACGCATCTAATGGGCCATAAAGGGTGGGAGGGGGCGTTGCACTTTTAGAACTTTCCCCCATATACAGACTTTGTAAATCCTGTGTAATGAACCACATATGAAACGGTTGAGCTTTGGTATGGCGAAGTTGTATAATTATAAGCGAATTTTGGCGTACCTACTATTATTTCATGAAATGTTTGTATTGCCTTGCAATAAATTATACAATTGTGCTAGGTTTTAAGACTTTCGTGATTTGTCAGTAAAAGATAGGTAGCAGAGTTCCTTATGACAGAGTTTGTTCAGGGAAGTACTGCCACCTTATCTATTTCTGCCACCAAGCAGTAATGTACACATTACTGCATTCGGTTTGGAAGGGTGGTGGTGAAATTACAGGCACGCAGGACTTGTCGCAGGCGCAGTGGCAGTGTGCATAAGATCTTTGCGATTTAAAGCTCTGAATGACACTGCAACTGTTAGAAATAGGCGTGTCGCTTAACGCCAGGCGCACGACTTTTCGTCGCGTCACTTGGTATTGTAAAACAAGGTATGTGGAACGCCGACGTCGGCTTCATTGTTAGCGATTCCTTGCTGGAGAACCAACCTACTGATCAAGTCACCACTGACATGAGCGACGAGGACTTTGAATGTTATTGACGGGAAGATTGACCGACTTGCCTGTTCTCTTTGTAATATGTTATGAAACATAAAAACAGTTTGTAATGTAATGTGATATAATATAATTTAGTACATATAATATAAATTTGAATATAATAACATTGAACAATTAGTGATAATTTTGGCTACACTATTGTATTAGGTTAGTCCTGTAATAATAGTTGCTAGCTTGTGTATACAAAATAAATAAATAAGCTCGTCCAGGTTAAGTGCTGTAACTATATCTATTTCTGCCGTTAAGCAATAAAGTGTTGGTGAAACTACAAGCTCATGGGACTTGTCAACTTTAGGAGAATGTCAATGCGACTGTATGTTTTTTTTTGTATGTACATATGTTACGGGATAACTCCTTATCCCGTTATCTAAAATAATTTGCAGCTGTGTTCTAAATAATCTGCGTTCTAAATAATTTGTATCCTATCTATCATCAGATAAATTTGAAAATCTGTAACTCCGTTTCTGGACAAAATCCGTTTTTTTTCTCTTCAAGCGTAATACCGGACAATTAAAGCTTAAAATATATTTATACACTTTTTTTTAGTTATAAAATAAAGGTTTTGATCATAGATTGTTTCATATAACTATTTTTAGTAATTCAGTTTTTTATTTTATTAATTATATTTCATAATTAAACGCCGTACCAAACCTAAACATTGCACATTTTACTCCAAACGACTCATATCTCAAAAAAAAGAACACGGACGCCATTACTGAAATCGTCCACGTAAACGATCCCATGTCCCGATACATTGGCCCGACTCCCACAAATTGATCAATTTATAACTCTAGCGGACTTTTATTGGCGTTTATCCTGTTTAATTGCCATGGTCCAAATTAAATCCGTACCGGTGTCTATTACACGTAACAATGTAACTGGAAACATAACGTATGGCCAATTAATACGTGTTAAATTGCTTTGTTTTCCTTCTCTCATTAATTTTCCAATCGAAAGGTTGAGTTAATAAGTACGTGAACAATTCGGAACACACTCCCTTTTGAATAAGTAATAAGCTATGAACTTTATTTCATCATCGTAGCAAGCTCTCAAATTAATTACAGACGTTGAAAATTATATGTATGTACGTAGGTAGCATTTTCAATATAAAGAGTTTACGCAAGGTAAATAGCTTTGGAAGAAGTCTATTAGCTTATGCTGATACAGAGAGAAAGAAATAGAAGATACATAGCAGGCTGATTAAAATATGGTTACAGTTATAGAATTCAGAGCGGTGTGGGGGAACGGCTGTGGTATTTGCGGGTATTTTAAAGACTATCCAGTTTAGTATAGGCCATTCTAGTTTGTATAAACTTCGTGCCCATCCCGGCGCTGGCCCGGACACGGACATGTGTGAACGAGTTTACAAAATATACGCAGCGATATTTTTTGAACCACTGACGGAGCACGGCCCGTTCAAGTCCCGGTTACGGCCCTGGTGTGTGCGGTTAGTCCGTAATAGTAACAACTCTCGCTAAGCGTGATTGCGCGCTGCATTCACATTCGTTCCAAACCCGAGACTATAAAAATGTAGAAAATTCGGACCCACTTCAGGTGTCGCTTGTGTACTAAGTCCATTTCGAACGCTTGTACACCTAGGTGTACATTCATGTGTCATTTTACCCTTAGGGGTAAAATGATCCATGTGACATTTTGGATCGTCATATCTCGGATTTAGAACTGGGGGTCTACTCACGTTCTGCGTATGACATCGGTCCGAAATATTTAATACTGCCAAATATTTAATACTCGACATATGCATAATATTTGATTTGGTCGAGTATTATTTATTTGACAGTAATTGTTTTGGACGGACGTCCGATGGAGAACGAAAGTATAGGGCCTGATGCGAAACGGACGTATTGAAGGAAAAATGTGAGAAGGTTCACAATCTTTAGAAAACGTCAGATTTCCCCAACCCGCATTGGACCCACGAGGCGAACAATGGCCCAAACCCTCTTCTTGAAGAAGACTAGAACTCATCAATGGGAATGTAACGTTTAAGAAAACATAAAAGTTTAGCATATGATAGTAGTGTCGCAAATAAAAGAAGGCAGGATCTTTTAATTCGAATTCGTAGTACCAACACTGTATTTGCAGATAGGCAATATGACAAGCGTGCTGTAAATCTTTACAATGTTTTAAATAGTGAACTGAAAATTTAAGAAAATTGTACAAAATTGGGTTGCAGAAAAAACATACACAGAAGTTGAAGCACTGCTGGATCACTGATATTAAATAAACAAATACGCACTCTCTCTTTCTCTCTCACACACACACACGCACGCACGCACGCACGCACGCACGCACGCACGCACGCACGCAC